>NW_018407983.1:503760-730054 GCF_002113885.1 Mizuhopecten yessoensis
TTTGACCCTCTCTGTGTGCTGAACTATTCCTGGTTTGACCCTCTCTGTGTGCTGAACTATTGCTGGTTTGACCCCCTCAGTGTGTTGAACTATTCTTGGTTTGACCCTCTCTGTATGTTGAACTATTCTTGGTTTGACCCTCTCTGTGTGCTGAACTATTCCTGGTTTGACCCTCTCTCTGTGCTGAACTATTCCTGGTTTGAACCTCTCTGTGTGCTGAACTGTTCTTGGTTTGACCCTCTCTGTGTGCTGAACTTTTCTTGGTTTGAACCTCTTTGTGTGCTGAACTGTTCTTGGTTTGACCCTCTCTGTGTGCTGAACTGTTCTTGGTTTGACCCTCTCTGTGTGCTGAACTGTTCTTGGTTTGACCCTCTCTGTGTGGTGAAATATTCCTTGTTTGAACCTCTCAGTGTGTTGAACTATTCTTGGTTTGACCCTCTCTGTATGTTGAACTATTCTTGGTTTGACCCTCTCTCTGTGCTGAACTATTCCTGGTTTGATCCTCTCTCTGTGCTGAACTATTCCTGGTTTGATCCTCTCTCTGTTCTGAACTATTCCTTGTTTGATCCTCTCTGTGTGCTGAACTGTTCTTGGTTTGACCCTCTCTGTGTGCTTCATTCTTGTTTAGCTCTTCCCTACTCCGAGTACAATTCGTGATAGTGAATGCTTTTGGTTAATGCACTATTGTTTTGTGTTACACTTTTTTGGTGTTGCAGTATTCTAGGCTCTGCACCGCTCTGGATGTTCCACATTTCTGGGTGATGCATTGTTTAAAAAAAGAATGGTGTAAATATTGCACTGAATCGGTTAGTCCGAATTATTCTGACGTTTTATCTGATTTTTTTCATATCGGTCTGTCGTCGATTAACGTCAGAACTCCGGCCCTCTAAAATATGCGGAAAATGTGCGACCCGCGCCCGGGTTTGACTTCTTTATGCACTTGGTTGTATCAATAACATGTTTCAAAGATCATTACGAAAAGTATTTTCCAACGTTTTCTATACCAACCCATGTTTTTTAATGGAAATTAGGCCATATGCAATGTCACATGACTTGACGAGATCTCGCGTCACCGAAGGTATTTCCCAACGTTATGATGTAGGCCGGCGAGATTTTAGTCACGTGGCATTAGAAGGCGGGGCTATCAAAAAACTAGAGTTAAACAGAGTAAGTTTGAAAAAATATGTTTTTAGTGATTGTTTTGGGTGTTTGAGGCATGTATGTTATGTATGTTCATCTTGTGCATACAGAATAGATCTTTCGATCCATGTGCGACATGTGCGTGAAAGTGACGATTTGTTTCTAAAATATCAGTTTGAAGTGCGACCCGGGCACGGGTCGTATATATTTCCCGCATATTATTGAGGGGCCGGAGTTCTGACGTTAATCGACGACAGACCGATATGAAAAAAGTCGATAAAACGTCAGAATAATTCGGACTATGATTCTGTGGAAACAATTAATAGTGTGTTTCGTCGTTGGCCAGCTAGGTGCGGCACTATGGAGACACTGGGGTGTACTATACCAAAGTGTAGGACGGATAGAAAGTACATTATGTTGTTAGCCACCTGGGTGCTCCACTGTTAAAACACTGGAGAGCATTATACATGTAGCCGTGGGTGGGAACCTTGTCTTACATGTTAATCTCACCAAGAATAAAAACACAAAGACTTTAAAGATTTCATTGGAATTATACTCGGTCTTTTCCAACTGAATTTAAAACATAACGTAATGTTTATGTAATAAATGGTTTAGTTATCTGTTAAATCTTAATAACTTAAGGAGAAATTTGATACTCTCTATTTAAAAACAGAAATAAAACGACTATAATCTGTAAAGAATGCGGATGTATCTGGCAGTGTTCTGTAAGTGACGACACAACGCACAAGGCGGGAATACCTATCACCAGGGGGCGCTGTCATTAATTGAAATATGATTGAAACACTGCAGCAATCTTTGAAGTTGACGTCGCCGCTTTGCACAATAATCAAAAACAGTAAAATAATGTTACAGACTGGCAAAGACAATGTTCGTACGGAGTGGATAGCCATCAATCTGTGTAATGAAAGAATGCAACGCTGTTTCTCAAACAGGATTTCCCTGTCAAGAATGGTTTAGATTCAATTTCAATTTTAAAATTTCTCGAATCAGGAAAAAAAGGAGTTAACCCGCATGAAAAGTATTTTCGTCGATGTTCTTAAAGTGAAGAGGCAAAATCACATTTTAAAACTAATTTCATACCGAATTGGAAACCCTGCTATCCGTGAGACTCCGCTGAACACGTGCTGGCTCGTATTTACACGATTTATGTCGTTTTTAGCCAAGCCTGAACACCATGTCTAGTCAGTGTTATGAAGCTGGGACTTTATTGAAATGTCTAAAGAACTTTATATAGAAATCTGAATAAGAATGCAATAACTACGTTGGAAAATAACCAGTGATTTTGATGTAGCATTATATGAATAAATATATAGAGAACCATTACTTATCCACAAAATGTAAGATATATATCACGATTTTGTAATCGACTACTATATCAGCATTTTCTCTTACCTATGGTATTTCATTGTTTCAGACTTTTATCAAAGATCTGTTTACTGTGTCCTGTGCGTTGGTGACCCAAAACTATAGGATGTCACATTTTCAGTGGTACATCTGTATTATACATGTGTATGCTAAAACGGAATATAATACATAACTTACAAATGTACCTATTTGTGATAAACAAGACTTTTAGGCAACCATAAGCAATTCACATTTTGTAAGCTGTGTTTACATGTTTAAATATGTATCAGTGCTGGTAGTGATATAAAAGCGATTAATATCGTGGCTGGGGAAGATATACAGAGAAGCAAATCAAGAGTTACCTACCTTGTCCTCACTTAGGAACTAACCAACGCATATTATTATCTCAGTGTTTTATTTTGCCATAATAAATATAATGTTTTGAACACACTCAAAAAGATTTCTTAAAATTGGTCTATTAGATGATTATTGAAGTACAAAGAACAATATGCGTTATGCAGTTCATATGAAAGCTGCATACCTGTCAAGATCGCATTTGGTAAACTGATCGACTTCCATGTAAAAATGTAATAGGTTCACAGTAATGCAATTTCTGTTGATTTGTATTCAAAACTTGACCAACTTCTAAGTGACCTTCAATTACGTTTACTTCTAGACAGTAGAATGTTAGATTAACCATCACTTTACTTTAATCTATATTTGAAATTTCCCGTTCATATCCGATAGGACGCTTCTTCTGTGGTACTCGTATTCTGATTGGAGGTTCCTTTTGACGTAGAGTCACCTCTAGATCTTGAGATATTGTAGCTATGCACAGACTGGGAATCCAACGGTGGTGGATAACCTCTGATATATCACCCTTTGCATATTATAGCTGTGTTCTGATTGGAAATTTATACACCGAATAGGTACAATACATATAGGAGCGAAAAACGTTTACTAGAAGAATGGCTTGGTAATATGTAAGGTATGAAAGAAGAGCGGAAACGGTCAAAAGGACCCGGAATGAGTCAACTAAATGGTATTGTTTATATTGGGGGTTCATGAAGTGTCCTCGGGTGATGACGCTATCGTTTTTACATTTATCAACTTTGAGGTCTACTGTAGACATTGTGGTACAGTGTGACCCCGATATACCGCCACCTTCCGTTCAAAGAAATTTTGGCGGTTCAACGAGTTTGGCACAGCGAGTTTGGCGGTACAGCGAGTAGCGAGTTTGGAGGTACAGCGAGTTTGGCGGTACAGCGAGTAGCGAGTTTGGAGGTACAGCGAGTTGTCCCTGTTAAATGACAGGTTGATGAACGCTTGTTTGTTTTGGGGCACATGTCCAACACTTACCAATGAAAACTCAAATATACATGTATATATGCGGTTTTTGATATACACATCGTTGTTTTTGTAAGAATAATCAGTTCGGAAATATTGATTAAGATCTGGTATTACGATCAGTGTGTCACATGCAAAATATACACTTTACCAGTACCGCGACGAGAGTGTCAGTTTTACAGATTTACTTACAATCGCCAAGAAATGTCAGCATAGCGGTACCAATATTTGCATTTCTCTATTACAAATGCCATCATTTCTGTACGTCAGACTCTGTAGTCAAGTGTAAGTGTTCGACTAAGTAAAGAACCGTCTCAATATCCTGTTTCTCTGCCGCACAACCAAGGCGGAAATCGTCAAGAGTCCGTCTGAACTCTCGTCGGGATTTTTTCAAATCAAGAATGTCATCGTCCGATAATACCCGAGTGGGCTGCAAGCATCTGATCATTTCAATTTTCTCATAGTCAAACGTAAATCGGGATCGAGATGAAGTCTGTTTGGACTTGTCGTAACACGGCGATCGCTGAAATCCGCATCGATGCGGTACGTCACAGTCACGTGGTAAAACAATAGGCCTACAGTATTCGCTTGATAGGCACAATGGCGGTGTCCCGTCGGTATCATCAACTCAGTTTCAACTTGTTGGTCCAATGATCATCCACAGTCCGACGTTTAATTGTAAAATGAATTGAAAATCTTCACAACCTGTTTCCTTTTTTTTTAAAGCCATGTGAAAAGCCATATGATGTGAATGAATGAATAAATAACCGACAGAGGTAATATGGTAAATTGTTTTCAGATGTAAATTAATAAATTGATTAGACACACATATATACCATACGTAATTACAACATCTACAACGGGTGCATTTAAGTGTGGGGAAATCGGTTCTGACAAAATTGAGGGTGGTATGCGTGCATTGACTAATGATTACATATTCGTGAAATTGGTATAGTTTATGTAATATTCAAAGGAAAAACAAGATTTGTATGTTTTTATGATATTGTTATCACCCATACAAACTTCACCTCGATCATTCGTGTCTGCTAACCTTGGTGCCCTTCAACTAATCCGTATTGCGCTGGTCATTACATGTAATCCATTTTTTCCTTTGTACATAAAGAAGTAAAAATGTGCATACTACTTTGCATATATTTAACGCAAGTCTTGTAAAAAAAACAAAATCGTACAAGACATCTTCACTGCCAAGCAGAACTTATACAATAATAAAAGAAGACAGATCCACAAGTCCCTGTTACTTTTAAATGGAGAAAATATCACTAATGAATATTTCAGTTGCAGTATATTGGATTGTATCAGTCAGACAGAATATATCGCTTGAGTTTAGCAGCGGAAGAATGTGGAATGATGGCACCCCAGGGATCTTAAAGCAGTCGATCCTACACGTCAGCGGAGAGAACGTTACACGATAATCGGCCTGCTTCTGGTGAAAAAGTAATAAAACCAAATAGATATAATTACATATAAGGTTGAGGGTACTTTAAAATAATAATATAAAGCACGATGACAGCCAAAACGCGTCCATGGGATGGTTGCTTTTTACAAAATAGAAACACACCTGGGCTGGGAGGAGTTAACGTTGTTTGTACATTGAAGGAACATCTCGTCTACTCGAGAATGAGGAAGACAGCGTTCGTGATATTGTCTAATACAATTAAGAAAGCTCGTGTAGAAAAATGGAAGTAACTAATAAGATCTGCCATGCGTTGATTCACGTCTCAAACCTTCTGATTTATCCGTGTGAGCACTTCATATTGTATCGTAAATTCTGATTAATTTTCAAGAAGTTCAAAAGAAATTTTGATCTTGAGATAAGGTATTCATCATGAAACTCAATTACGTTGTTTAAATAAAATAGATTGTGCAGTTTCAAGTCTGTCGATGGCATAATTGCTTTAAAAATATCTAACTGTAGTGTCTTAGATCAAAAACTCAACGTACACATTATGCATTTAGAAGACACTGCTGACGTTCAAAAGAGATTGAAGAAAATATTACATAACATGAAAGGGCATTCTTCATAGCTGTTTCATCACATTTTCTTATAGTTATATTGGTTTTATCTTATACAGTTACACAGAAACTTGAACCCTTGCTTCAACGCCCAAGGCGATACAAAACGAAAAAGTCAGGAGCCTAAAAGACGCCAAAACTAAAGGAAAAACACCATAAACACAGGCTAAAATGGGAACTAATTCAAATGATCTTAAAGTGTATGCATTTCCAGCAACCCATGTGTGTCATGATGTCAACAGGATGTGGCAATTCTAGCTAAACGATGGAGCTATATACACTGTAAGTCACAAATTGTCTGAAACAACATTTTTCTGAGCTCACAGCAGACAATTTAATCATTTAGTGGGAATTCAATTTAAGATAACGGAAATTCCTAATTGGTTACAATAACAGGACGGATACGTCAAAAAACCCAGATGACAGAAAAAAACCACACTTCATTTGCGAATATTTATTGTCGCAATTGTGCTATATAAAATGTGTATATCATTCATTGCTCGTGATAAAATTTAAACTGCAATAAGCTCTTCTCGAGAATTTCCCGGAAATAAATATCGTTGTCATATACGATGTGTAGTTCTTAATTAGATAATTAGAATAATCCAACGTAAATAAACATCTGGTATTGTCCAATTGTAGATAAGCAAATGTTCTGCGTTTATCTATTTATTCTATATATAACATATGGATGATTTAACACTGCGTCATTCTTCTACACCATCACCACATGTATAAAGTAGAAGATTTCGATGGGGACGTCTTAACGGGATTTGTGGGCTACCGATCAAAGGTTAGTGTGCATGCATAACAACAAAGTACTTCGCTCCGCTGTAGAGTTCGAGTCCCAACTTCCTGCCTCTTGTCTATTTCCTCGTTACACAATTACAGAAGAACTTTCGTTTCACGGCGACTGAGGTAAAACCTGAAAACGGATACCAAAATTAATTATCAACCTATTGATAAATCTTTAAATCAATGATATATGGCTTTAAATGATGTGATTTATTATTGTTATAAAACAAAACAGTTTTAAGTGTTTCTGTCAAAACCAAAATTCACCAGTCCAGTGCTCCTACATTGTAACTAGACTGTAGCTCCTCTCCAGATGGTATTATAAAATAAATATATCACTTTTGTGCAATTCTAACAACGAACAATTGGCATGGTGACCTGTCTCGAAAATTTTAGAGACAAAAATCTCCATGTCACGTTTTTATCTCACACAAACGGTCACATGACAGAGTATAACTTCGTCGCGAGCTCCGATAGGGGGCGATACCATCGGGTAGACGATCGCTATCGGACTATCGGACGCTTCTGTGGGACCAGTATTGGTCAGTAGATAGCAATACGGTCATAAATTAGCAAATCATAAGTCTTATCTTCTAACTGTCAAATAGCGGACGTATTTCGAAATAGAATTTAAAACTTAGTAAATGGTGTGTGTTGCAATATGACCTTTATGTGTCTGGAAGGAAGTACACAGCGTGATTACCCCGGAGAAGAGGAACAAAATTGGACCCGCCAGCTATCTGACAACTCTGAGACGTACTGCTGTGTCCGACATGTGATTTTCGTGTTGTAAGATTGACGTGCGACATTCTTTAATAACGACACGACCTGTGAGATTCCGTTAGAATTCCCGTGTTTGTCGCTCCAGGCAGCGCTTGTAAGACGCAATACGGCCATACCAGATACAAACCTACAGTTTCGCGTGATTTCGACAATTATATATTTTGTCAAAACATACGCAATAAACACATCACGCGAACATGCCTTTAACTTGATAGAATTCGAATGTAAATTGGAAAAATGCTTCAAAGTGACTTAGTGTTGGCATTTCTCTCAGTATGTGGGCTGAAGCTGGAAAAAGTATATTGAAGTTTGCATGCTGAGACAAATTGAAATGTCTATGGCGTGCCCTTGGAACAATCAGAATAAAGGTTTTATTTTTTTCTGTAAAAAACTACTACAGAAGGGGAGTTTTATTCTTGTCACGAATTGATAGTGTATTTTGGGGGGAAAAATATGAATACCATCAGTATAAAACTATTTGCATTCGTTAGAGAGCAAATATTTGTAGTCGCACCCATTGCCGATTCGTTTGTATAGTGAACGTAGGCTCTATTTATTACAATACAAAACACGCACACACTTTCTCAACTCAACTCGCCGATGTTCAATTTTCTCTACACTTTTATCAAGATTTCCGCACACATGGAAGAAGGTTCAAGAGATAATAAATGATTTGTCAAGGTCACAGTAATGTCACTGGTGTTTTTTATATCAACGTAATCAGTATATCCGTTGAGAAAATTGTCTTTATTAGGTTACCCACTGGACCCAAAGAGAAAACTCCAAATAAATTAAATCTTCCCAGATGGCTAATATTTTAACGGCTTCTGCATACAGAAAACGCCGCTGTCTTAGTTACACAAATAGAATAAGAACGTTTTAAAATACCACGCACATTTTACGAATCGATTCTTTCGACTACATTCATAAGAATTTTTTTCCCATTACAAAACGCTATACATGCATAAATTGTTTTTGTACTGATTGACACGATTTTCGCGAAAAGATTTCTTCACCATCGCAGAATACTGCACACACTTTCAAAAAATGTTCCTCAAAATATCACATTTTATCGACGATTTACATTCTTTAAATAACGAGAAGTTTATTCACCACGTATATAACATGCATAAATAAGTTCTTGAACTTTACATCAGGGTCACTACAGACCATCCTACGCCAGCCGCCTCCTCGATCTTTACCAACCAACTGACCAACAGAAGCCGGTTTACTACTAAACTGTACGATAAGATTTACGGATTTTATTTTTTAAATCGTGAACTTTCCCTTTTTTGATAGAAATATCTCTGTTTCCTCATCCCTTTGGTGTTTTTGTTTTCATGTCGGAGTTGATTCAGAATTCAAGAGTGCTCCGAATATCCTTATTACGTAAAACATCTCTTGTTTTTAAACACTTGCTGTAAAAATTGAAATTTTCGCGTGTCAGAATATTTGCGTTCTTACCCTTTAAACTGATCGCGATGTAAACATTTTCGTGTTAGCAAAATTTCGGAAATCTTTTTAATTTATCTCTCTATCATCTATATCATCTATAAATAAATAAAAATATCAAGATAGCTGTTCGCACTTTTTACTCATCGCGAATAACGCTAACATTTCTACATCGCGAAAATTTCATTTTTTGCAGTATACTGTATGGTAAGCAAAAGAAAAATGCGACATATTTTCTTGTTATGTAATGCTGTGTTTTTTTTGACAAAATGGCGGATTGCTTCGAACATTTGATGGATTAATTAATTCGGACTTTCACTATTGTTGATATTTTATCACATAAGATAATTATAATACAAGACAAATATAGCCCGGCGATAACGTACTTAGATGGATGATTCATTTGATTGGTGCATTGTTTACAATTATGGACTTTTTATTTGGTGAATATTATATGCTACTGATCAATGATATAATATAAATAATACAAAACACATATATCTACCAACATGGGATCTTGGATGATAACGGATAACCACATTCTAGCAGAGACATAGGGTGTTAATACTTACCTCTCTAAACTGTACATCGTCAAGATTAACATAATATCTCTGAGTCTTAAGACGGCCATAGATACATGTAGTACTACCCCGCAGATCGGCGAATTTTCGCCGGTCACTCCGGTTTTTCTCCATCAACAAAATCTGGTACGTTCTAAACTGACTATAAAGCTGTAAAGAGGAAGTAAAACATAAACAACCCAAGCGACGTTTACCATGACGGTGTGATTCTATGACATATACATGTTATTTATGAATACTTCCAAGCAGCAAAAGATTGTTAAATATTTTGCAGCTCACATGGTTTTAAACATGTACAGAAACAAATGTTACGAATATTTTTAACACTTTCTGGGATCTTATGAATTATTGTTCATATCAAATGCTCACCTACACCACATAAGTGAATTACGGAATCACCTAGAGAAAAAGAACGGATATATTTGTTTGTCAGAGACGTCAAATCAATCTAAAGTATTTCAACTGGGGCAGCGAACACATCCTTGAAGGGTCCCCTTCATAGAGGACGCAAAATAAACTACGCGATTACATGCCAAAATTATCGTAAACTACTTACAGTCGAACCTCGTTATCTCGAAGTCGACGGGGTCGTGGGAAAACGTCCAGTTATCCGAGTATTCGAGTTATGCGGGTTCATAGATTTGGTATGAAATTTTCTGTTGGGACATAGCACTAGCAGTTGTTGGTTTTATTAATAGTTAATGCTTTTAATCAATCGATAAATAATATACGTAATCAATATAACAAATACAGCTATGTAATTTTACAATAAACACGCTTACAAAAATAGAGTAAGTTATTTCAGAAAAACGTACTTTCGTTTTTAAACGCGATCAAAACGGTTGGACCATTTTTCGAAATGTACAATCATTAGTATTTAAGGCTAACGAGCAATTTCCCACCAGTTTACAATAATAAAAGAAGATGTCCACCGTGATATTCATGGAATTAATCTTTCACATGCTAATAGTAATTTTAATATATTGTATTAGTACCAGCATAGTTGTTTTGTCAGATTATAAGGGTGAAGCCAGGGTCGACAGCCAAAAATATTATAGTTTTTTGGTATTGCATGGAACGTATACGTACCTATTTCAAAGTATGTCAGATGAGGTTGGATGATGTCAACAACAACATTTCATTTCTTAATCTTACGGTTTCACAAAAATATATTATTGCATGATGCCTTTGTCCATTTAAGATAAATTCAACTATGAATCTAATGTACAATACGAATGTAAAGCACTACATCATAAACCATCCTCGATACTTCAGAGGTTTCACTCCATTACGCTCTCTGAACCTCTGGGATATGGTATAGCCAAATCGAAAGCTCAGTGTGCAACACCTTGTGGATGAGGAAAGGAGACTATTTTGATCCTTGTGGATGACAACAAAATAATCTGGCGTTGGCGTAACGGTAAAATTGGAGGCTTTAAAGTCGGGTGTCGCTCCTCTGTTATCTTCAAAAGACAGGTATCAGCCAAGCAATTGGTCAGGCTTTTTTTTTTACCTGAGACCAACCAAATCAATTGTATGTGAGGGTGTCATTGCATTAAAACCATGTTAGAATTATATGTAATGTACACATGGAATATTGCGTTACAAGCTTTTTAGTTTTATCTACAATATGTATTGATGTCTACGTCTCAGTGTGTTCTATATTTACAATGCCTATACAATGCATTCATTGCAGTTTGCAATAAATGTATTCTGGTTGATAAAACTTTTTTTAATTTTACAATTGCGAAACAAAAAGTTGTATCACCTTATTTTAATAAATCCTGTTACTATGGAAGGAGGCGAGCAGGGGTCTCTACTGGAGGAAACCGGAGTACCCGCAGAAAACTCCTGTGATGATACCATTCACTTACACGTTCGAACTGGGAATAGAACCTGGCTGTGTTGGTGAAGGACGAAGGCGCTATCTACTGCGCCATCCGACCTCTCCTGATATATGCATATATATATATGTTCTGACATACATGTAAGAGACATATGCAAATTAAATGTATATATGTATCACTACATCACAAATATGGCACTATAACATGGCGTTATACAGGATTATCGATTTTATAAGGGCTTTAATTAATCAAGGGTAACAATTATACCATTTTATTACACGTTTGAGAAATATTCTTCCCATCGATAATGAAACAAAAGTTTTAATTACATCAATCTGCCATTAAAATGTTGACGTCATACAGTTTATTGACTAATTAATTGATTAAGACAATTTTAATAGTGATTTTAAATATCGACAATGGACAATCGTGGAAAGAATCAATAAAGATCAACCTATTGAGATAACTCATTCATAATCCATCCATCACGTGTCTTTCCCACATTTCAAAACACGAGGATGTTGTTTGATAATAGCTATCAGAACAAATATCAAAATACAACTTATCTCTGCAATAGAACATATATCATCGTAGCTTATTAAATGTGTTCGTCATACATTTTAGCACAATATTTGCATGATATGATTCGTTAATTACCATAAAATAACGCTATAAAGATCAAGTAAAGGAGATATTACGTCAAACACTGGGCCGGGTTGCCCGTTCGAGCACGTCTATTCCCAACGCACAGGTTTATACCTCGCTGGAATCCAGCACATCTGTCGCCGAACGGCATCGGAATTCTCCAGACTTTGATATGGTCTGGAGTAATCAGCAGATCAAACAATAAAACCTTAAATTATTACCGTAGGGACCTCTAACACTCTTAGTCATTATTGAAAAAAACTCTTCATTAAGTAGTGTACCTTGTGTGCTCCCTGGCTCCCTGGCTACATAGGCCTAAAGAGAACAGAGCCTGTCTTTAAACAGCGACGCCATGTGGTGTTCTGAACCAGTCGGTAGATAAAATTAGGCCAGTTAGTGAAGCATCTAGCAAGAAATAATTCAACTTTAGTCTGTTATAAATATTGATTAAATTTAAGGTCATATGTGCTAACCTACGGAAGCCTATTGGTGCAAAATAAAAACTAGAAAAAACATTTATTGCGTATAAACGCAATACTTTTGCGAATACTAACCTCAAGAACAATTACAACTTTCTTTTGATATATATGCTCAAATAATAACGATACCTACATTAATCAACCCTCTTGCCTTTTTTTTCGAAAAAGACCTATATCCACATACATGTATACATGTAACACATGTTTATTTTCTTTTTAAATGAAATAATAATCAGTGACCCAGATTTTGTTCCTGGTTATTCCTGAAAAACGTGCGCCTTCTTTTTCATAAATTGTCATAAAAGGACTTATGCGCACCGATTGTTTTAGATATCAACGGTATAACCAGAAATTATTCAGATGAATAGGTTATTTGTGATAGCGTTAGAGTGGGGATCTAATCGACCCTGGTTCGATCTCGGGTTTCGATATATGGTCCTTAGTTTTGTAATTTCAAATTTGCTGAACGATTTCATCTTATATCATGTTACATTCCCATGGATGCAAACGCCTTGGTATTGATTTTACTTTTATTTCAGTTAATTAAAATCGTAGGAACAAATAACCAGTGATTTTAATGACAAAATTGACATATATAATGAAACATTGAAGAAATACACACAAAAATCGACAAAATTGTGCACCTATTTTCTAGTTTGGTTACATGATGTGTATGCACGTCAGGGTTTTGCGTCACTCTCATAATGTCCATTTCGCGTGCATTGCGTGTCTAGGCGATTCCACACTTACCCAAAGGCTGTGTCATCAAAGACCACCGAGAGGTAGTCTTATAAGCGCTTCTTACACAACCCTCATTTCGATTATTAATAGCACGCGTATGAAAAAGTAGTTCGATTGAAAATCGTGGCTTTGTATGTACGTGTGTAGGGACTGAAGGTCGCAGCAACCTGTGGCATGTGATAAGGTCGTAAGTGTTAAAGGCAGGCAGTGAAAGATGGATTTATCAGGTGAGGGAACGCAATTATCTAACAACTACTAAATGAAAAGAGGACAACATTCTCTCCTCGCCCCAGCGACCCCTGTTATTGGCGGATTAAGCTAAGAACGCAGTGATCTTCCTGTCATCTTTCGACTGAAGATATCGTAAAATAGTCCCTGTGGCTATCTTTAACTAGTATTAGGTGATGTAATTATAGATCATACGATGTTGAACACGTCACTGTCTCAAGGACAAAGACCGGCCTTCACCGTAGTAAAATGTATCACCCAAACGGACTTATAAATCAAAATCGTAGATGAGTGATAATTGAACAGGTTTTCTTACTTTGGTTCTCAAACAACTGCCATTACATCATCATAGTATATGAGAGACAGTAAAATACTAACTAATTAATGTACAAAGCTGGTTTAAATAAATGCTCCTTAAAGATGACAAAACAGGTCCAGATCGACAAACAAGAAAATACCAAAGTTTCAACAAAACCATAAACCGAACTCAAAATCGAGAAAACTATGTCAAGAAAGTATTTGCAACGAGCCCCCTGATAAAATACAAGAGGAATAAGGCCAGGTGTCCCTGAATGGTAAGCGTTTTATGCTTCATCGACAGCACCCGCCATATTTATCTAAGTCTAATTCAAGTAATGTGACGTCCCTACATCGGGAAATCTTTTTCAAAAACCAAAACCATATAGCAAAGTAATGAGCATATTTAAAAACATC
Source organism: Mizuhopecten yessoensis (assembly GCF_002113885.1). NCBI lineage: Eukaryota > Metazoa > Mollusca > Bivalvia > Pectinida > Pectinidae > Mizuhopecten > Mizuhopecten yessoensis. The sequence continues at coordinate 517,912 of NW_018407983.1, forward strand.
GACCTTGATATCACACAAAGAAACAGCATAATTCCCGATAAGCTCAAGATCGCGAGCATAAAACTTGTCTGTAATATTCATCAACATGAATCTCCGCCTACCTGCACACTTTCATTACCATAACGGAGTCGATTGTTTCGATCTTGCGTATCGTTTTCTTTGCATTATATATATATTATCAATATACATATTTGGCAACGATCAGTTCTAGGTGTTTCTTGGACTTCTGTGACGGTTAATTTAAATATTTATCAAATAAATGTATAAAAATGTCATAAAACGTCATCAGCACTGGCTTCATGGGAATAAAACTAAAAAAATGAAATCATTTCAGCTTAGAAAATCGAAAGATCCATAAGCCACAGGCCTTGACGGTTTTATGTCAGAAGCTTTAAGACGGATGAGGCCGCGAATGTTTCCTTGACATCATGTCGTATGACTGTCCGTCATTAGGGCAGTGGGACCGCTTTCTCTAGCTTCGTCTCAGCGAGGGGATTACCCTCAGAATCCTGGACATGACCATACTCTTTGCAATGTGTACTCTTATTGTAACGGACAAGAAACCTGACAAGCGAATGTCACTTCGAGGTTCACCACGCCACAGCACGGCCTCCTCGCCAGTCTGTTTCCGCACCCAAGTGTATCCCACCTTTATACGGCTTGATAATTCTAAATTGTGTTAGAAACCCACTCTTCCTCTATGCCAAAATTCAAAAAGGGGCGGCAATCGTGTAAACAATTGTGATACTTTTGACAGAAATTCAATAGAACCCCATTGCGGCTATGTCAGGTCCGTCACAGGGCTGGGAAGCCGCTGATCCCGGCCTCTGTGCCTGGGATGTGATGTGAGTGACGTTGTCATGTTTCGGTGTTATCCCAGGATCAGTATAATGGAATCATTCCTAGACGAATATCGTCACGACCTCCAAGTACCGGTAATTCTACAAGTACATGTCAAAAGTCTCCATTACATGGCGTGTTCTCAAAATACTATATAGTGATCTCTTTTTGGAAACAATACCTTTCTAGTTCATCCTCCTTAATCACCGCCATGATTAATGTATATAAAATTATGAATAATATGTATGATAATAGAGTCACTTCAAATATGTTTGAAATTGACAAAAAAAAGATAAAAGCAAGAGGACTCTCCCAGAAAATCTTCAAATGACGTAGCCGTCTAGATATAAGAAAACATTTTTTTTCCAGTTTCCCAATTGTAGACATATGTAACAATTTGCCTCAACATGCCATTGATACACCCACAGTTATAAAATTTGAAATTATTACAGATGAACACTGGAAGAATAAGTGTAATTATAATATTTATAAACATTAATTTCACCAGAAATATATTTATCTGAAGTAGTATATGTAATATTGTGTTGTTGTATTATTTTGATATGGATACAGAGGCTTCAAGCCTGCGTCCATTATAATTCCTAATAAATCCTAATAGTTCAAATCAGGAACCTTTAAATAACGTGAAGGCCTTCTATCTTATTTGGCAATGCTTCATTCAGTGCTTTGAAACACCATAACTGTTGACGTATTACACACAAACTGCTTTCTCAGTTTTACACAGTGTAAACCTCCATTTATGAATCACTTTTTTAATGCAGCTGTAATGTCTTAGTTACACTATTCAAGAGCATGTTTAGAATATTAGACCTTTCCGGAGAAGTGCGCCCCATTGACCAATACATTACCAAGCTTAGTTTTTCTAACCATTCTAAATTATTTTCCCATCCGATCCAGACCTGATTTCTTGCCGTAAAACTTCTTTACCCGATAACTGTCCAGATAGAAAATTAGGAATAATGTCACGTGCAGTGTCTGAAACGCTTACCCTTCCGAAACGCCTGGTTTTCCATGCGGATATTTGCATGGTGCACGTGTACGATGCTCCCTTTGTCTGGTTTATCGTTAATTCTGTCGTTGTCTTTCGGTATCGATAATGAGTTCTGATTTGGTCCTTGTGTTGTATTGTCTACATCACTTAACAACACAAAAGGAAAACTCATCATACGTTTCCATTGCAGGTCTGTTTTTTACGATAATGCAGGGACGTAACCATAATTGGGAATTACTTTCTTGTCTTGTATTTTGTAGGTTACTGTCACTTGTATAGTTCTCAACGAATTGTTATTTACTCAATAACGTGAAGATATAACAGACCATGAATGATCACAATCGTACATGTTGGCGGAGTAGACACTGCTGATATAGCCATGTATTATATCAAAGAAGGTTTATCGGTCCCCAGTGTAACGGCACAATCTCATGATGGCTGAACGTTAACAAATAGAGGCGTGGAGAAAGAGGGAGGAAGAAAGAGAAAGAGTGGGCGTGTCAAGCGAATGAGAAATATGATTTTTACATATGTATTAGTTTGTCAATATATAGAACTTTCCACCTTACACAACACCTCGAAATCTTGATAGCACAAACTCAAAATGAACTACATTTCTTGCATATTTATAGTATACTTATTTAAGTTAAAGGCAATTTAATATAAGAGGAACACATATGTACATAAAGAAGTGTTCTATTCAACTATCGTCAATGGTTGGGTATGATAAGCGGATCTAAACAGGAACTAATTCTACAACTTTTGACACAAAATTGCCTAATTACAATAGCCGACGTGTTACAACTAATTGTACAAGTACAATTGTAATACCCAATGTGGATATTTAAACCTATATTGTTTGGTGTGGTCTCCCCAAGTTTCCTATCTCCGCTTACATATGTACTGTATCAAGATTTCTCGTGCAGGCTACGTTGTCTCATTAACTCAGAAAATGGCTTCTTCAAGACACACCTGCGCTTCAAATACTTAAAGTTCAGGGAACCAATAAAGAAACAACAATTACCAATGTTTCCATTTCATTCCATTTGGAACCCGATCCTTTATAAAAATGTACCTTTGGTATTTGGATCTTGAGTCTGTTTCCGACGCTAACATTTGACTATACATTTTCTGTCATTTAGAGCGAAGAGCAGGGAGACATTTTCGCACACTACCGACTAATAGTGCTACAATTTTCTTAAAAGTTCATGTTTGTTTTGAACTTCAAATCGACGTAAACGCTAATAATTTATTTAATTGTATTAAACAAACAAACGGAAAACAATGAAATGTAACAGATCACCGAGTTTAGGAGTTTCTTTGGAAACATTTCTGCATGCATCGGAGTATTGACAGAATCAATACTATCTGTATTCAACTCCATTACAATGAAGTTTTCTCTTATTGTCATATTGAAATGTAACTGTAGGATTGTGTTAGCGAGAACACTGAAGACCTAAATGGAAGTTAACAGCCAACAAGATCGTTTTACTGAAACTGACATCAACCACTCCCATATCTGTCCTCAAAACTGAAACACAAGGAAAAAAACTAAAACAGAAAATGAATTTGATTCTTGAAATGAACCATTTGTTTTTTTTAAATGATTTTCACTGAAACGCACGTTCTACGTTAATTAGTACAAAATGTTGCCGTGGAGCGAGAATGGATTGGAAACATTACGACAGATTCAGAGTTTTATGATCCTTGAACGCTAATGAAGGATTCAACAGATGTTGTCGAGATGGATTTGCTAGCTGGGACGGAAGGTCGTTTCCCGGCGGGGAGATCGCCGAGGACTTCCTGCACGCCGAGAAGTTCCATGAGGATGCATGCGGACAGACATGCGCAGAACATGGCCCATTACACCTCGTTTCCGTGGTGATGTCGCTCAGACCCAGCATGCACCTATTGACCTCGTATTTTATTTTTGTTCGTATCCGCAAGTTTCTCCATTATTTTTCTGCAAATTAGATTTATTTTTTTTTATTTTTTTTTACAAGTGGTTTGTTTACAACGTCTCTTGAAGAATGACACAACAGAGTACTTGGAGTTGTTTTAATTAGTGATTGCTCAATAGCTATCAGGCTCCGACTTCAAATGTCACTTTCTCTCTATAATTGAACACCATTGTTGTTGATTGCGAGTTTGGGGATGCCGGATGCAACCCTTTTCTTGGGTTCTATCTCAGACAATGCACTGTCCATATCGATAGCACTCTCTTCCTGAATATACATGTGTATACATCTCCTAAATTAGTCGAATGTTTCTATAACATTCCCCTATTCAAGTACCTAATCTTTATGATATCTCTTATATCTTTGTGCAATGTAAATTAGATAAAGCTTAGAGAAACATATACATGTACACATAGTAATTGCATGTAAGAGTTATCTTTCTTGAAAAAGTTCACAGTAGTGAAATAGGTAGCCGGTTTCCTGAAGTATAAAAAAATGGACAAATGTGACTCATTGATAAAAAAAATTAAAAAAATGAGTTATTGCCTAAAATACTTTAATATTGAGAGAACACACGGTTCTGTCAAAAATAAACATACAATATTCATCAGTGTTAAGATTAAACATTAAAATATGAGGAAAAGGTGATACTGTCTCCCTTCATTGGATTTTCAACTAGGGATGTACAATCTATTTTCTATTTCCGGTTATCAATACACTCATTCGACCTTAACTCCCTTTGGTTTTCTTTTGTATATAACTTCTATGAGACTCGATCATGGAAGAAGTAGCTGATCAGATTTAATTGTCATCTCGGTCTGACCCCACTGTCATATTTACTTTGATATTTTATTTCAATCAGTTTGTATTATTCCGTTAAGGAAGCTTCATTCATGTGGGTAGACTGGCTACCAATCCCCAAGTTTTTATGAAGAATTTCTCAGCTGTATTTTACTACTAGCTTATCCCCTAGTTTAGAACTTAGATCTAGAATCAGACATCCAAGTGATCAACATTTTTTTAGTTAAACTTTTTTCTGAATACTTCAATATTCTAGAGACAGTGGCCAGTCTATCATGTGGGTAAAAAACTTTCAAATTGATAGCAAAAGATTTGAATAATGGCACAGGGATCCTTAATTCGCAACCTTCGTCTCTCGTTATTTCCCTTGTCGACGAGTACCAACTCAAAACTGTTTAATTAGGTCTGGCCAAGAATAATCACCTCGCTCTCTGGCTTATAAAAAACACAACACCAATACATGTCAGTGAAGTAAAATCAGAGAATTGAAAATCAAATAGCATTACACGGAGATTGGGTTAAAGTTGAAGAAACCTATCAAAGTCTGTCATAAAATATTTCAACAAACAAAGAGACAAAAGTCGTCGACATGATTAGTCTAGTATATGAGCGAATCTCTATCAGAGAATCTCCAAAACGTCATGTCCTGCCGGGGAGGAGTGAGCATTTAGAAGGCAGACCATCTCCCTGCCAAATGCCATTGAGAAATTGTTTGTTTTGACTTTTATGAATATTTATGGAATTTTGGTACGACCTTGGGACGCATTATCGGTCTTTTAAGCCACTGCCTGATACGTACGCAACACCACCAGGCGATGACTCTTACAAATGAAAAATACACAGTATTGCATCATATCAGCAAAATGATAACAGTTATATAAATATCAGTTTGCTGAAGTCTGTTCCAAATAAACCTTTTTTCAAAGTGACTTTTCCAATAAAATCCGTAATGTAAATAAGCTTCTGATTTCCCAGAAGAAATCCATGTAAAAGGTAATTCAGTGTCTGCTTACTGAAAAGAAAAACGGAATTATACATTTATTTCCGCCGTAAATTTTGATCAGCGTTTTATATTTTCTTAACATATTTTATATGGATTAAAGTCTCTCGGCTTTGTTAAAACACACAAAGTGTGTTGCCGCTCATATTTGAATTCGTAGCGAAATATATATTTGTGTACAAAAGCCCCTTAAATGTCCGTATTTCATCATCATCATCTTCCATTAATTTAAAAGGGAATACGACAATTTAGCATTCAAATGTAAATGGGTAAATATATATATACATGCGAATATTTTAAACGCCAACATTTTGGAGACATGTGCTTGGAATATGTTTTGGACATAGGTTTCACGTTTTAAGCGAAAACGTTATGTGGTTGTATTTCACGTTGACCTTATTTTTCATACATGGCATGTGTTTCTAGAAGTAGAATTTGGTAATTGGAACGTTCTTTGACAATCAGTTTATGTTGATGGAGTTGACAGACTCTACAATTAGATACGTACTGCCGTTGTTAAGTAAAAACATTACCTTGATTAATAAGAATCTCAAATTATATTTTATACTGGGGCCTGATCGTTTATGCGGAACAACCGGTACGTCCGTTTTTAAATATAATACTTTCGGGTATAATCCTGGCGGATCTGCAAATGTTGATACAGGCCTTGCAAGGCTTTGTCAAGGCTAGCCTGAAAGCAGCATCAGATTACTGGGTCCGACCTTATTTCATAAACGAACAACAGTGGTCCAGCCGGTTCAACTGTGTGGAACGTGATATATGTACATATGTGTGTCTATATACACACAATAGTATCATCTGTCTATATTCTATACTACTCTCCATATAAACACTAATTATGTTTAATGTCTCTCGGATGACGTTTTACTGCTCCCGATACTAAACGTGCTAATGTATTAAGCTCTTCGTGCACTACTGACATTAAATCGAACGGAACTTGGCGTCACAATTATCGTTAGCAGACCTGTCTAAAAGTGCAAAAGCGTGGTAGTAGAATTTCGATATCTTAAATCTGTCAAAATTTCTCGTGTTAAAGGATGTAATCATCAACCTATCCCCCAAAATGCACTTTTCCACAACTCTGAGACAACAGGATTTGCGTTTGGATGCGGAAGTGTCTAATCTCTGTGATATGTGTCATTTAACAATTAAATGACGCATTAGGTAAAAGGACGCTATAAAAAAATAATCTTAACCATCACTGTCCTTGGATCCAAACCGATCCCAATGATGTGCAGTTATAACAAAAGATATAATTTTGCAATTTGAAATTGATTTACATAAATAGATTAAAACATTAACGAAACGTGACACATGTTTCGACTGAGGGCATTAACGATATGTGTAAAGTGTTTTCGTCAATTCATATCTATATATATATATATATGCTCATAATAAAACTCCAGGACCTCTCGAGATTTTGATGAAACAAAACAACAATTATCAATACGAAATTAAATTCCTGGAAATAAAATATTCGTATGAAGCGACATATCCGGATCTTTAGGATCTGGAGCGCCGAGTTTAAGTTATTACTGGAAACGGTGCACTGATTTTACCCTGCAGCACATCGAACCAAACTGTAGCATTAACATCAGTTAGATCCTAATCATACAGTTTAGTTGATTTGCACAAGCGAAATTATTTGAGTAACACAAGGTAAAGGCAATATTCAATATTGTAATTTAGTTATAATCGTTCTGCCAATGTGCCGTGTAAACGTATTTAAGTTCGCCGGGTGCTGACTATCTATATACAGTCCGTCAGTCGGTACGATGTGCTAGTATGAATAGGTTTTGAGTGACACAGACAGAAATCGAAATCATTATCTGCCTTATAGTATGACGTCAGCGGAGATTGGTCTTAAATTGGCCTACATAATGTGAACATGCCATATAACTATAAGGGGCGATCGTCACACTCGCCCGAGTGATCGTCACACTCGCCCAAGTAATCGTCACAATCGCTAAAGTAATCGTCACACTATCGCCAAAGTAATCGTCACACTCGCCAAAGTAATCGTCACACACACTCGCCCGAGTGATCGTCACACTCGCCAAAGTAATCGTCACACTCGCCAAAGTAATCGCAAAATGCCTTCACGTATTTGAAGCCTTATATACTTCCATGTGGTACAGATTCTAATTCGCGACTCGAGATTTTATCAAACTAGTTTCAACGTAATGGTCCCATTTTAAATCCCCAAATATACAATTTGAGTTCTAATGTTCTGAGTCAGGTGAATATAAGTAACTTTCATGGTATGAACAGAATTTTGTTTGAAATACGCTCTATATGTACATGTACAGCTCTTGTTTCTGAAGAGGTGTGTTCTTTAAGAATCGTTGAAGCTTTTAGGTGACGCAAAACATCAGTAAAACATTCCAAAAAATGTTTTGCTACATGGGATCATGTGTGGAACATTAGCGGTATCGGCGTTAGATTGAAAATCATGGATTTCTCTTCTGAACGAATATGCAATAATACACCGCTAGGTTGTGGATAATGGCTAAAATATAATATCAGTAATGTTTTAAAAGCCTCATACATTTTGATTTTTTTTCTTTATCAACAGACACAGACAAATCTAGGTCTGGTCACAATGATATACCGTACCGTGTATAAACAGGAAACAGATAATCAATACCAATCTCTCAGAATATCACAATTTAATATCATTCAAAACGTAATATATATGCATGACAAAAACATTTTTTTAAACTTCACGTTCATTTATTCTTGAGATGTATTTGTTTAAGAGGTTATGTTTAAAATTCCATTTTCATAAATTATAACTGATATTTAGTCGAGAAAAACTAATATGATGCTGGAAGCACATTTCTTCTTTTTCATCCTTAGTTGTCAAGATCAGTGTCATTCCAATACTGAAACGTATGTATATAATCTCAATATTGCTGCCAGCGTGATGGCAGACAATATCCTAGAATATTAAACCTATAGGAAGACGGCCATGTTATTGCCGAATTCTACTCCCGAATTTATTCAATGTCTGGACCATAGGCTCGCTCGGGATTTATGGATTAAAATGCTGTTTTTTACAAGGTTTGCATGAGATAAGGAGAGAAGAGGCGTGGGTCTACCAAGGCCCCAGGGCGACTTGAGCAGCCAATTCGAGAAAACACATGATGCAGATCTAGAGGAGACTAAATTACCACCGAATCTTCCTACGTGATTCCGGCTTTCATAAACAATTATATGGAAGCCCATTGAGGATTACTTTGACTCAGCTTTTTTTCATTAAAAGAATACATGACTTTTGAATATTTGAAAGTCATTTGCTGTGAAGAGCTCGATGTAATACGCCAATGTCTGATGTACGTGGTGTCGTGTCATTGTGTTAATCTCGCGTTCAGACGTGTCAGATCTCGCGTCAATCACGTGACTGAGAGGGTAGGTTTCCATAGTTTTCACTTGTCTCGTCCTAAAACCGGTATTAAAATTAATCCATGCTTTTTGTTTAAATGAGAAATGCATATGTCACTCCTGTCTTAGTTGCTTGTCTACGCGAATGACTAGAATACCAATTGCAGCAATTGATATTGGCGGTTCGTGAGCACATTGTAGACTTTCAGATAAAATAGTGTTATATATATTTCAAACGAGGATTAAGCCGTAAGGCAATTGTCACAGATAGGATGGAAGTGTGACAGAGAGACATTTATCTGAAGACGGCTTAGAATCCGACTTCATCATTAAGTTCGATTGCAATTTCAAGTAGGAATTTATCTTATTTCTTCCATATAAAGATCCCAAGGCGATAGCTAGATTTTATGCAAAGGCGTACTCATGTTTTATAAAAAAAAGTATTTGACGAGAGAAATATGATTCTGAAACTTGTGTTACACGAAGTGAGAAAATCTGGTATTGATTTTGTTCTGCTTGCCACCTGAACTGGACTGATGTGGCTTATTGAACGTTTAAGTGTCAAATCGAGAAAGGATAATGACGAAAATGGTAAAGTATCGTTAAACATGTCAATTATAACAAATCCGATTGGGCTCAAACTATGTGTTTTCTGTTGTTGTTGATGATGTTGTTAGGGTGATGTTGTTAGGGTGATGATGGTTTTTGTTGTTATTGTTGTTGTTTATAATAAAGCACCAATGCAAGTACATATATTACGATTTTCAGCTGAACATACATTTTATAATCCTCACATAGGATAGAATCTACACACTTCTTAAGGTAATAGGATTGTGTCGCCATTTCTCAGTAGAATTTATTCAAATTTTGTAGTTATATTGCTTTGAAGTCAAGAAAAAAATCTACCACAAAAATATATAGGTTGTCAGAATTTTAAGGATTTTAAATGGAAATTTATGTAAAAAAGAGTAAATTTTAATAAGAAAATTGAAACACACATTTTTTTGCAAAATAATGTCAATAAAAAGGATACTAACATAGATTAGTATTGCATTAACGTATATCAATTTCATAAATAATGAATTTGTGTAAAATTAATTATCTATAAACGATTAAAAATTGACATTTTATAATAAAACCATATACACATAGTAATTGCATGCAAGAGTTAAACGTTATTGTTCTTGAAAAACTTCACTGTAGTGAAAGAGCTTCGAGGTAGCCGGTTTCCTGAATTACACAAAAATGGACAAATGTGACTCATTGATTAAAAAACAACTGAATTAATGCCTGGATTGCTTTGTAATACTTTAATATCGAAAGAACACACTGTTCTGTCAATAATAAGCATAAAATATTCATCACTTTGATATTAAACATTAGATTATGCGGAAATTGTGATACTGTCTCCCTACATTGGATTTTCAACTAAGGATGTACTTCCTATTTCCGTTTAGCAATACACTCATATGACCTTTTAAGTCATCAACTACGATCATACATGGGTATGAAATGTTTTTCTTCTTTCATTGAAAAATCACGAAAATTAGAGATTTTTTTCTTTGTTTCCTTACTGCATTAATTGACATTTGGTAAGGTGAGTCCGGTTAATGAACAAACAGCCACGTCAAACAACACAGATATCATGCAAACAACACGTTAGATAATGCTCCGTGGTGCTTGTTCGGAACTTATCTCGAGTTTACCATTATCTTTAATTATAATATTGATTATCAAATTATTTCAGCATTGCATACAGTGTAGCTATCCTTTTTTGTTTGATTTTGTTTAACGTCCTATTAACAGCTAAGGTCATTTAAGGACGGCCTCCCCTGTGTGCAAGATGCATGCGTGTAGTGTAGTGTATGTGTTTGTATTTTGGGAGGCTGCGATATGTTCGTGTTCGTCTCCTTGTGATAGCGCGGAACTGATGCCGACTTCATAGTGCTACCTCACTGAGACATACTGCCGAAGACACCCAGCAGGACGCCCCACCCGGTCACATTATACTGACAACGGGCGAACCAGTCGTCCCACTCCTAATTTGCTGAGCGTTAAGCAGGAGTAGAACCGTCCATTTTTAAAGACTTTGGTATGTCTCGGCCAGGGGACAGAACCCAAAGCCTTCCTCACAGGGGCGAACGCTCAACAAATGGCCAAAAGTGAGGCATTGTCAAGGGAGACATTAGGAAGAAGAAAGTTATTTAGAAAGGAGAGAAGAGATACGGTCCCAAATTTAGTCGCCTCTTACGATCATGCAATTGGGGGCAACAGGTACAATTCTTACGCCCTACCTGCAGGGAACGTGTAGCTATCCGTTTTCATTCAAAACACATATAAATCTCTGATAACTATTAAGGCTGGTGCACATCAAGGACGTGTTTTATGCTTCGTTCTTTTCGCTAATTACTGATATGATTGTGATGTCATTAAAAACAACGAAAAATGAGCATGAAATATAAAAAGAAACTGTTGTCTGGCTTCAATTCTCTACGATTTAAAGTGGACACGTAAGTATGATTCTCCCCACATTACTAACGGAAAACAAGTTTGTATTACAGAGTATAGAAATATTCTGAATACTAGCTTATGACTTTTTACCAAAATACAAACTGATTACGGATATGTATACAGTATAGTTGAACAGATATATTTTTCATTTAAAATTTAAAATTTGTAGAAGACCTTTAATATTTTCCTGTGGATACATGTTTCATAATATCTGTGGGTGATCATGACTGAATATCATTTTTGTTTTCACAAATGCACGAGTTAAGTACATGCGGCATTCAACAAAAGAAATCCATTTCCGATTTATTTTGTCTATGTACATTTATAAATCCAAAACAACCGATGTGTTGAAACAATATGGCTTTCAAAATACGCGTCAAGCCTTTCGATAACAATGCTTGACGCAATGTTTACTTTTATTTAGTCTTGATCAACCGAAGTGTAACGCTTCCACGGCAATGTTTGGGATAGAAGACGAATACACCTCTCTTGGTTGATATACATGTATTCTTTATTACCGCAGATCGCCGTAAACAACTAAAAATACACAAAAGGGGCAAATAATCAGCACATTTGCATTATAAAACATGGGTCGAATTGACTGACGGTCGAATCGACACAGTTTACATTTTATGAGCCGCAAGTGTGTACACATAGAAACATGGGAAACCTATGCTGTTGTGGCGTATCAGAATGTTTGCAGGCGTCCCGGACGCTAAAGTGGGAGAAGTGATTGACTTTATACGTCCCAGACGTAAAAGATCACTTAAAAGACGAGGAGGAAAACAACTCATTTCCTCGCAGACTGCCGTCCGTCGAACGTTTCTGTTACGTTTGCACACGGTTTTGGCGCGACTAAAAACTGGAATGTAATGACGGAAATGAATTTTCCGGAAAAGTCACTAAGTCGCTTGGCGGCGTAACACCTTGCTTTGTTCAAACATAATTTTAAATATCTAATTCAACAGTATGGCTTCATTGGTTACAGACGTATTTACCAAAAGTTTTTTTTTCTTTTAGCCTCGTTCAGTACATTTATGGCAGATAATAACAGGAATAGGATACGTTTTCGGATTCGGGATTCGAATAATTGTATTAACTTTATAAGACAAATATATGTTTTTGAAAAGAAGAACACTTAATTCTCAACATGAGCATAATTATGCTGAGCCAACAATTAAGTCGAAGCGGAACTGACATTGACTTCGAACAGTGTTACTAGTTAAGAAACGTTGTCGCTGTGGGATAGTCTGCCAATACTTAAGCATTGAACTGTTTTTGTATGGTATTTATGATCTATTTGAATGACACAGCTTTGCAAGCAAACAACATAATGCGCGCTAGAATAGATAATAAATACCATACAAAAACAGTTCAATACTTATATTTACGTTTTCTCTGCCTCTTATGTTCTTTTTTAACTTATAATTTGTATTTAAAATTAAAAATGCCCGCCTTATCGACAGTCCACACAATTTCGTTCAATAGTTTGAACAGCGTATTGTCGCGTGCTGATTGGCAAACAAAGTAGTACTTTGAAATTTTAACAAACCCTTCAATTTTATTCCACAATTCAGTATCAATACAATTGCGTATGATATGTCTATAGGGTGATTTAAGTTTATGAATAGAACTCTGAGTTGAAAGTTAGATTTGAAATTGTTTCGATTTTTCGATTTTTGGAAGTTAATTCGAATTTTTCTCTTTGCTCATTTTGTGAAGAATCCAGGCGTGAATGTATTTGTTGATTGTATGGGAACCTGACAACAGTCGGTAGATTCTATAACAGACTCGTTATTTGACATGTCGTCAGAAACTGAGGAACCGTGGATGCGAGACGCGTGAAACTGATAGCGTTTGAAGTGAGTGATCTTGCGACCGAGCACAGGATCGTTACAAATATCTGAACTGCGTATGTGTGCTGTGACTCATATCAGTAGGTCTGTAACATATGTGTCAGTAGGTCTATAGAATATGTGTATTTCAGACATTTGTAACGAACCCCTGTTGATCAGTGCAGTGTAACAGACGATATTTCTGATAAATTGCATGAGCGTTAAAATTGTTACCATTGCCGGCATTGGTGATTTCAACCGATGTGCATTTTGTACGAAATTGCAGACCTTGGTCTTGTTTTCGTTGTAATAAAAGGTTTTTTTATTTTTTTTATTTTGCACATAAATTTACAATAACATTGTCAAATCTCACAATGCCCAGCGATATTTCAGCAGCCGTCATGTTTAATTATATTGGATATTGTAGTTCCGGTCAGTGTTGTATTAATACGCTAAGAATTGTGTCTCGTGATGCATGGTAATTAAAGTCCCATCAACGACACAGCTTTCAAAGAGGCTATATAGTGACAATGCCATGCAAATGTAAATATAGTGGTTTGAAAGATGTCGTATGACTGTGCGCAATGCGACCAATCTCTCTGTACATATATATATACACGCTTACCAAACGAGAAGCATGCTGTTTGGTGTACATTGTACATGTAGACTTAAACGAAACTACGTAGTCTGTATGTATTTCCTGCTGGACTAAATAATTCGTTATTTCCTGCTGTAGTAAGAAATACATATATTACGTATATACATACCAAACAATTTGATTAAACATTATAGTTCATTTGAAGATAAAAGGGTATTGTTTATGTTATTATAAACGCTTAACATTTTCTAACGCACACACTTACATTTTTTAATATAAACATACAATGTACATCGGCGCTTCATTTTGTAAATGGGGGAGTTGCTGCTTCAATTGCAATTTCAGGCAATTCTTATTTTCTTTTTCTCTTTTTCTGTAAATCTAAAATGTTATTTATGTTTCCATACAGGTTAATATTTTTTATGATTATCAATTAGAATTCGTTGAAAATAGTAGCCGATAGTATGTATTACTATGCAAGACCTTCCTGTTTCATTTCTAACATTAAAACAATCTTAATTACAGACCAGTCATTTGTGACCATCTTGTAACGATTTTATAAGCACCAACCGTAAGTGGACCGTTCTCGTAAATTAAACGGTTAATAAAGTAAAATAGTATACAACAATATATAGCGTCTCTTACAATAAACTAACTTACTAAAAGGTTCTTATTCTTGAGTATGTGTGTGAAAAATGGGGTAATTGTCGGGAATCCAACTAGGCTATAATTATTTTTTTATTTAAACATATTATATTGCCTTTTTTACATAGCAATGGAATTCGACACAAGTTGTACAACTTATATCAAGCCCTTTCCCTGTACAATAATATATTTAACAAGATTTCATGATGGCAGAAATACGACAATAAGCGATGTAAGATAAATTAATTGATAAGTTGACATATTCACACACCCAACCACACACCTGCGCACAAATATAAACATGCACATTTAGATAACGGAAGAGAAAGAGAGATAGGAGCTGAGAGGAGGAGGAGAGAGGGAAGAGGGGGTTAGAGAGTCCGATTTTTTTTAGATTACTGGATAAGTACTGCAACAACACAGTAAATCTAAGAAAATATATATCAGACCACGTGCTTGTTCCTTCTCCATGCGAACGGACTAGGTATACTATTCGCTGTTCACAACTTTCTTCTGATCAAATGTTTATCATATCCCGTACTATTATATCTTCCTCCTGTTCACTCCGCTCTTGCTGGTATTAGTGATGGGGTGAAGTTAGAGGCTAAAGTAGTGTTTGCAGTGTTTCCCCCTACAAAATGACCACTGACATATTGGAACTATCTTATTATTACATGTCGAATGTCATTAAAATCGGTTGACGGTCAAGTCGGGTTCTGTTTTACTACATATATACGTAGAGTTCGAGGGGTCCCGGGTTTGAACCCCGGTCTGGCCGTGCATTTTTCGTTACTGTTACATATACATATTAAAAATAAGCTCATAGTTTCATAGTTTATTATAAGCCATTATATTATTTTCTTAAACATGTTTGAGAATATTTTTTATATCAAGATTACATACATGTACATTGCATGTTCACTACGTAAAGGTTATCTCCCTTGTTATTAATAAAAGCATCTGAGTACATGTCTATGCACGACCTACGGGGGTTTCCATTACCTCGTCATTTGTATTCCTCGTCTCATATTGCATATAGACACACGTGTTGAGTTACATACCTCTGTCACGCACTAATGAACGGTTATATCTGCACGTACATCTGCCCGGCCGGGGCACGTATTAATGACCAATGTACATGCATACAATAATAACCAACACCATGCCCTAATAAGACATAATACTCGCTCGGACAGTAATTCCTGTTTCCTATACATGCCCCCATCTGTAGACATGCACGTTCAGATCTGTTGGTCCGTTCTTTATTTGCTCATTATACATGTTATCATTTGATATACATGTATTTCTATTTTCCATCGAAACTTAATTATTCCAATCTCCAATTTTCGTTTAACTATGCATACATGGCAATTTATGCCTCCTCCACATGTTAAGGAATCAGCATGCACATTTTGCTAGTACTACATGTAGTTTGTACAGTGAGTGAAAGTACAAGTGAGAACATTAAATACAATACATGTGTGTACTATATCATTATAAGCCCACATGTATGCACTAATTAGCAGTACAAGTATGTACAATGCAAACAAAAGAACAGTATACATGCGTAGACCGATTTTAGTGCAAGTTCGTATCTTAATCGACAAATTATACAAACGGATGTAATGCACAGAAATATTTATAATCGAATTCTAAGTGGCTATTGACACTCGGACAAGATAAGCAAAAAACGGTATGCCGGGTGGCGGATTCCGGAAAGATTTCATGTGGCAATAGTAATTGTGTGATTATTAATAAATTGCTGGTGTGACTGTACATGTATGTGTTCATTAATTGGCAATACAGGTGTGTACACTAAATGACAGTATTGATGTGAAGTGATGTACTCAGTACATCTGTTAACGGTCTGTCGTTATGAAATTAAGATAATGCATGACACAGTGTCAGCAACATATCGTCCTTACTCTGACGTGTATACAGGTACAATATCTATCAATTCAAAAGTACCCATTTTACCAATTTTATATTAAATTGTCACAAATCGACAATTTGTTTAGTGTCGTGTACCAAATAGCTTACCAAAACATAAAACGCCCATGTGTTTTGATGTATAAATATTTGCAATTACAAAAGAATGGGCTCACGAGATAGCATTCCACGTTCAAATATCTAGGTACGTGAACTCAGGCGTGTGCACAACATGTGTAAGGTTCTGTTTGGAAACTAAGACATAATGTTTCTGATTAGCAAAAGGAACTTCATAATGACGTATGAACATGTATGTAAGATGTGAAAGGAACCCCAAGCGTTTGGTGAGGTATCTTACACACAATGGATATATAAATGCACAATGTAAGTTCATTGCCATACAAATAGCGTGTACACAAGTTCTTGTCCAGGACTATACATCCAGAGTTCTCGCGCTACTGATTGCAACTTGATTTTGAACATATTACACGTATATTCTATAAAGAAAAAGAAATAGGAAAGTATACAAAGCTTATGCTTTCTTTCTCAAAATACCTAATTATATACGCACATAAATATAATCCAAAGACCTTGTCATTTAAATCTTAAAAAGCAGAGTTAGACGGAGAATACTTGATGCATAAAATACTTGATGTAAATACTTGATGTATAAAATACCTGATGTATGAAATACTTGAAGTTGTCTCCCTGAATATGTTTTATCGCCACAGACAGTAACTGAATTCGAGAAAAAACGTATGCCAAAAATAACAGATTTGTGATTATTTGACCGCACAGTCTACATACATGTACGTGTATAGACCGGATTTTGTATTTGTCACAATGTGTATCTCATGTTATTGATTTTTATTTTCGTTTTTAATTTGTTTTTCGTGTAAACCCTACGGCTTATAAAATAAGGCAGCAATTTTGTATGAATTTAGGAAACATTTCGACAGACTTTAAACCATGATGTGTAGTAGGCATAGGTTCGACAGCCAATGTCGTGAGTAACTGGCATGGTGTCGAACCTCTAAACTAGGTCATAAAATCATTGTAACGCTATTGCTTATTGCGGACATATTTTGGAGAAAAATACATTTGTTTGTAGATAATAAAAGTAAACACGGCTAGTAAACATTGAATCACAAGGCCGTATATCTAATATTTTATACATTTGGGTATATATTATATTGCAGTTGTATAAGAGTTCCAAACCAGTGAGGGTTTGTTATCAGGTCTATCTACCTCGAGTTAGTTCAGTTTCAACTCGTATAAAGACACAAGGTTTGCCGAGTATCTTTTACGATTTGAAAATTGATCAGCCATCACGAGTTTGGGAACCTATTTCTCCCACAAAGTTAAGATTTGATATCTAGAAAATCATATGTTTCTTTTGGGAATACATTATTCGTGTTTCCTATCTGGAAAACAATGGTCATGAACTATGACGTCAAATTGAAGATGACGTCGCAAGGATTTGTTACTGGACGTAATAATTTGAAGATTGACCAATGAACATGATATTGTATCACGGTAAGGGGACACAATTTGCAATATTGACCTGACATAGGTGATACTTGCATCTGAAGGATACACGCAACTTGATCCGGAATGTTTTACCATAACTAAGGGGTTGCTTTCCATAAACATACACATACATTGCAAATTTTAACGTGTGGTCATGTGATACAATGTATGAATTCTTGCCCGATAAAAGCACCCTAGATTGATTAAATGTTGTATACTGTAATGAATAAAAGACATTTATATTATATATGTATACTTGTTTTAAGATTTCACTGAAGTGTCGTGGTATTCAAATGTTAATTGGTGTGTAGCTGATGTCAAGTTTAATCAAGGTATTCTGATTATTAAGCTTAATTAATGCCTCTTATTAGAGATCTTTGATTGCTGTTACGTGAGAACCAAATCAATGTTATGACTATTCGGCAGGTTATGACAAAAGTTCGTACATACACAAAATACATTAAATGCGATTAAAATGTATTATCACTGTTAGAAAAGGGCACAAAATATGGCCTTATAGTTCATTACAAGCTCGATGACATTTTGAAGCAATTTTCCTTTGGATTTTAATTTCTGTTATTGGAGATTATGCCGGAGATGAAACCTTTGGCGCTGAGGGAGAAGTGCACCATATATATTGTCGGTCGTGATCCCCTATTCGTTAATGTACTGTTCTGGCGCTCCCAACAATACACACGCCTTAACCGTGCTCTTTCAGGAGCCGGGTGCTCAACTGCTGTTTCCGCCTCTGTACAGCTCTGGCATATCAAAACTCTTCTTCACTACATTGCTGTTTTGTGGACGTTATAATTGCACCATTATATTGTAGTATGAAACGTTCTCCTGCCCGAAGGGTGCTATACACTGTAAACCAAAACTGCAATCCTCTCTACGCTCACTGGAAGTTCAAAAGCTGATGCGTTTCGATTTTTATTACAACAGAAATAAATGTTATGCCGTAAGTCACCTGCTCATTCGTGACAAGCTACATTCTTCCAAGTATTTTCGATTTTAAAAGTCTATTTTTTAAATTAAATTTGCACTTTCTAATTCTATGGGGATCTTTGATTGATTTAAAGACTGTTGAATCTCGGTTCATAACCACATCTGAATACAACCCATCTATTAAACCAGAGAAATAAAAGGAATTACTTAATTTTAAAGTGCATATTATCACGGCTATTAAACGCCATAGAAATGCATTCTAACTGCTCCGTAAAACCCGTGACACAAGAAACCCGTCCCACTGGTTTCTTGTCTAGACCGGTGAGTTAAACGTCACGGAACTAGACAAATGTCGGCCACGTTCTGTGTGGTTCCTGAAAGTCTGTGCTCTAAGTCTTATTTCGTGTACATCGAAGTTCCCCGACGCTCAAAATACGAAATGTATCTATTGCTTCTGTTTTATTGCCCACTGTCATGATATAGATTGTCCATGCAGAGTAAAACACCTACGCTTTTATCTAATCAAAGACGGATCGCGTGCACGTTCATTACCCTAATAATCTGCCTCCTAAAAATGTTTTAAAAAAATGCAAAAGGCGGTTAAATTTAACCAACATGTTAAATAAACTCCCTGAAGCAAAGCAAATGTACGAACGCTGTAGAAATACTTTCCTATGTGAGATACATGTGTAAACAAAGGTACACGTAAGTATACTGTAAGATAAGCTTAGGTTAATTGACCAGTACAGTTTTCGCAGGTAAAAGTAGTTTGCGTCCGTACGTCTGCTACTTCCTGCCATCAAAGAGAGTCTGTCGACGAATAGCAATGAAGGGTTGTGCTCCGGCGACTACCAACACACAATTAACAGCACAACGTTGTGATGAAGTTCACAGTTGGATGGACGACACACTTTCCTCATTTCTTCAAGTTCGTGCATAAACAATCTTCATTAAGCTTGGTTGACAATGTCATTGCCTAACGTGTATTTTACGTTTGGCCCTTGTCAGTGTTGCTAGATCGGAGACGATTCAAGTGGAAAGTGGAAGTAAACGTTAGCCAGCAACATCAATATGTATAGCAGATGGTCACATAGCGAATATGAAATTATTTGTTTTGTCACTTGAGTGTCACTACTAGTTAACACGATCATGTCAGCTACGTATTACCGTTTGTGTTACATATGAAGCCATAGTTATAAACAGAATGTTCGTGTCAGCATGGCTATTAACAAACAATTGTTCATATCTTTGTTTCTTTAATACAATTACTTTCTTCATATTGAATATGTCGTTCTAATTTTCTCCTAAAATATGTATTTTGTCAGTATAAAGAAATTGGTTTGATCCGTCTCGTACCTTTAATGTAGTACTTCTCTTTATTTCTAATCAATTTCTCTTTTCTCTATTAACTATCCCGTCCCATCTGCCTTCATCTTCATAATCTACCCCCCCNTTTCCCCTCTTCTTTGTACCTTCAGCCCCAACCTACAAATGTACATGTATAAACATCTCCCACTTCCTCCCTTCCTGCGTATTTTCAACCTGTTCTCCATTTTTTCCCTCTTCCACACCTTGCCCGACAGATGGAGAAGCTGGGATCTGTACTCATATTTGTCTTGCACTTCTCAATCGAAATAATTTCTCTGATTAAATTCTAGGGCTGCTTCACTACCACCGGTAGTATAAAATATTCCAGATATCTCTACTTGGCTCTCCCTGTACAGTAGCTTCTCGGTCATCAATCTGCTTAGAATTCCTCGTGTACGGGTTTACGTGCTGTGACATGCATATAGATTAGTCTCTAAGATTAATACATGTAATTTACCTCGTATGTACTCTTTACAAATTCTAAACAGTGGTTCCGGTACATGATACATATAACACTCAGACATCGGCCAGACACCAGAATCTCCCAGCACTAATTCGTGTAACACTCGGACATTGGATAGACGTCAGTCTCCCAACACTGCAACATGCAACAGTCGGATATAGGACAGACATATGAGACTGCCAACACTGATACGTGTTACATGTACACTCTGACATCGGACAGACATCCAAGTCTGCCAACACCGATACGTGTTACACTCTGACATCGGGCATACATCTGAGTCTGCCAACACCGATACGTGATACATGTACACTCAGTCATCGGACAGACATCCGAGTCTGCCAACACCGATACGTGATACATGTACACTCAGACATCGGACAGACATCCGAGTCTGCCAACACCGATACGTGTTACACTCTGACATCGGGCATACATCTGAGTCTGCCAACACCGATACGTGATACACTCTGACATCGGACAGACATCCGAGTCTGCCAACACCGATACGTGATACACTCTGACATCGGGCCTACATCTAAGTCTGACAGCACCGATATGTGTTACACTCTGACATCGGGCATACATCTGAATCTGCCAAAACCGATACGTGATACACTCTGACATCGGGCATACATCTGAGTCTGCCAACACCGATACGTGATACACTCTGACATCGGACAGACATCCGAGTCTGCCAACACCGATACGTGTTACAATCTGACATCGGACAGACATCTGAGTCTGCCAACACAGATACGTGATACACTCTGACATCGGGCATACATCTAAGTCTGACAACACCGATATGTGTTACACTCTGACATCGGTCATACATCTGAGTCTGCGAACACCGATACGTGATACACGTATCGGTGTTGGCAGACTCGGATGTCTGTCCGATGTCAGAGTGTAACACCGATACGTGTTACACTCTGACATCGGACAGATGTCTGAGTCTGCCAACACCGATACGTGTTACACTCTGACATCGGACAGACTTCCGAGTCTGCGAACACCGATACGTGATACACTCTGACATCGGGCATACATCCGAGTCTACCAACACCGATACGTGTTACACTCTGACATCGGACAGACATCCGAGTCTGCCAACACCGATACGTGATACACTCTGACATCGGGCATACATCTGAGTCTGTCAACACCGATATGTGATACATGTACACTCAGACATCGGACAGACATCCGAGTCCACCAATACCGATACGTGTTACACTCTGACATCGGACAGATATCTGAGTCTGCCAACACCGATACCTGTTACACTCTGACATCGGGCATACATCTAAATCTGACAACACCGATATGTGTTACACTCTGACATCGGGCATACATCTAAGTCTGCCAACACCGATACGTGATACACTCTGACATCGAGCATACATCTGAGTCTGCCAACACCGATACGTGTTACACTCTGACATCGGACAGACATCCGAGTCTGCCAACACCGATACGTGTTACACTCTGACATCGGACAGACATCCGAGTCTGCCAACACCGATACGTGTTACACTCTGACATCGGGCATACATCCGAGTCTGCCAACACCGATACGTGTTACACTCTGACATCGGGCATACATTTGAGTCTGCTAACACCGATACGTGTAACACTCTGACATCGGACAGACTTCGAGTCTGCCAACACCGATACGTGTAACACTCTGACATCGGACAGACTTCGAGTCTGCCAATACCGATACGTGTTACACTCTGACATCGGACAGACATCCGAGTCTGCCAACACCGATACGTGTTACACTCTGACATCGGGCATACATCTGAGTCTGCCAACACCGATACGTGATACACTCTGACATTGGGCATACATCTGAGTCTGCCAACACCGATACCTGTTACACTCTGACATTGGACAGACATCCGAGTCTGCCAACACCGACACGTGTTACATTCTGACATCGGGCATACATCTGAGTCTGCCAACACCGATACGTGTTACACTCTGACATTGGACAGACATCCGAGTCTGCCAACACCGACACGTGTTACATTCTGACATCGGGCATACATCTGAGTCTGCCAACCCCGATACGTGTTACACTCTGACATCGGACAGACATCCGAGTCTACCAACACCGATACGTGTTACACTCTGACATCGGGCATACATCTGAATCTGCCAACACCGATACGTGATACACTCTGACATTCGGCATACATCTGAGTCTGCCAACACCGAAACGTTTTACACTCTGACATCGGACAGACATCGGAGTCTGCCAACACCGACACGTGTTACACTCTGACATCGGGCATACATCTGAATCTGCCAACACCGATACGTGATACACTCTGACATCGGACAGACTTCGAGTCTGCCAACACCGATACGTGTTACACTCTGACATCAGGCATACATCTGAGTCTGCCAACACCGATACGTGTTACCCTCTGACATCGGACAGACATCCGAGTCTGCCAACACCGATACGTGTTACACTCTGACATCGGACAGACTTCCGAGTCTGCCAACACCGACACGTGTACATGTACGTTATACTCCGAAATAGACACCAGTAAGCACTTAAATCTTTTGAATATTATTAACAAGAGTTGTTCCGAGTTTAACAATAACTTTAAACTGATTTTAAAATTCCCGTGTAGCGATCCAACACAAATTGCGCCGGGATTCGAACCCGAACCCACCAGCACATCAGCATCGGAACACCCTTAAACAAAGGAGCAGTCTTCACAGCTGTACGGAGATGGTACAGATGTATATTTTCTGCCGACAGTCTTTTTTTTCACTTGAAAAAACTGGCAATATATTGTATTTCCCTACTATTTCTAAAATGTATCCTAATTGTACGTCTGAGTACAGATTTAAGTGTAATGCTAGCACACAATTAACCGCAGCGATAAAACGTGTTTACATTCTGTGTGTTTGACCTTTCGTTTCCAAAGCTTCCTTGTCTTCCATCGTGCTATAGAGAAACAAAAATGTTGTGTAAACAAATTACGTCGAATTGGTTGAATGCAAATTTTTATAAAAAGTGACAAATCAGCAACATTTCCGTGAGCATTATCAGTATGAGTCCGGCGGGATATTCTTTATCTACAGATGGGACAAAAGTGTAATGTATCAACAGGCTACCTGTCGCAGACAATTCCGGAAATGAGGATAGCGCAATCAGACATAGAGCTTGTTTATGGGAAAGACACTCAACAGGGCTGTGCTGAAAGCGCCTCGGGAAGATTGGATTTTTGTTTGTTGTTTATTGTCTCAATATTTTGTAAGAAATAATAGCTATATTCCAAAACCTTTAGCAGTCTGCTCTTTATGTTGCCATCACCTTAAGCGGGTGTCGTAAATATGGATGTTCCTTTAATAGACTCCGAGTTGTTCTGCACGTGCGCCCGTACAGCTTTGATCGTATGTCTATTAGCTATATTTCCTGGCGATGACATGCCAAGATCACATAACATCACTAGGATAATTACTTTCGTGCTTTCAATATCACAAAATGTAGGTAAAATTGATTTTCTTCATGTTATACGCAATGATTCAAAACTGGTAATAACACTACCACTATGTATGTACAATCTTCTCACACAATGAGTATTTCTAATCTATTTTCCCCATCTCGCCAACAGCCGTGCAGGACAGGCAGCACTGCTGACAAGGGAGATAATCTATTGTATAAATTTATCGTCTCTCACGATCATCGAGCTGTTCAATCCGACTGGAAGTATGTGTTTTTTTCTTCGTAGTCGGAAAGTATTGGTCTGGAATAAAATGTATCTCAAGAGGTTCGAGAGGTATTGCATGGCTTTACAAATAATTCCTAGAAATTGTTAATCAATCGAAGAAGAACAATATTTTAATCTGACATTGGAAGTGAAGAACGACCAATTGGTGTACCCCTTTATCGAGATACAAACTGATCTTTTTGAAACGACAGATTTAATGTTAAAACACACACAATTAATCTAATTGATGAAATCGAATTGTCAAACTTTTGTCTGGCACTTTCTCTCGTACAACGCTACGCGATTTGAGTGCATGCAGACATGGATGCTGTTCATTAACAATGCATTATGCATTTCTTTTGTCCTTCTAAAGACCTTCGCTGAATGAAATATAAAAGTGTGTGTAGTCATATTCTCATTTAATGCACCCATGAACCGCTGACTCCTGTATAATTAAAACAGACATTGGCTAATGTTGATATAAACACTTTACCATCTCCCTGCCCTCTTTGAAGTCAAATTTTAGACATTAATAAACCATTTGCTGGCGGAAAAACGTTTTCATATAAAGATCCATTTATGGCCGGCTAATAAAAAAATGATGAACGCATTAGGCTATTTATTAATGAATTAGCATACCTTCAGTACAGGGGGCTTATATGTGTACGAGTATACGTAGTTTTTCAGGTTAGATAAATAAAACAGCGTTTATTGATCGTTGTATATATAGGTACAAACCACTTCCATCAACAACATCAAGGTCCTCTTTGCTACTCAGTAACCATGTGGAATATGACTGATTTTCACCAAAGACATACTAAACCCAGATCACATTGTTTTCTCCAGTCATACTGGTCCGTTTTGTGTTGTTTTAACATTGTGCTTCCTGTGTCTGTTAACTCATTCACCCCTGCAATTTCATAATGAACTATTCCCACCTTTGAATTGGAAGGGTTCAAATGTGTCTTTATGGGTGAGTGAGTTAATGATGTGATGTATAATCTACATGTATACAAAGCATAATAATGGTGTTTTTCTTACAATTCTACAAATGTACCCACTCTTTCTCAAAGGTGGTTTCTCCCTGTGCACTTCCGCTTAGCC
This sequence comes from Mizuhopecten yessoensis, assembly GCF_002113885.1. Taxonomy (NCBI): domain Eukaryota; kingdom Metazoa; phylum Mollusca; class Bivalvia; order Pectinida; family Pectinidae; genus Mizuhopecten; species Mizuhopecten yessoensis. The sequence goes on from NW_018407983.1 coordinate 543,593, forward strand.
CGTTGTCAGGAAAATGTGACCGGATGTAATGTCATGCTAAAAATGTAACGTGCCCAAGTTATGACATTTTCAACAAGAAAGCGGCAATCATCTGTTGATATTATCTTCAAATGGCTTTACCTGTTGCGGAGACGCAAAACCATAACTTATACAAACAACAAACGATCAAGAAATAATGGAGGTGAAAATATATCGATTCCAGATGCAATCAACACCCCCATGTATCCATTTAAAACACAAACTGGTTTATTTTCTCTCGAAATAACTTTATGCTTGATTCTTATTTTTATAACATTAACTCAAAGAGTATGAAACTAAAAGTGTTAACCGTGATTTTCCTCCCTGGAAGATGCATACATGGAGGGGGAAACTTCTGAAGACTTTCCTTTGTACATTGTATCTGAGTTACAGTGTTCCTGACATAACCCGCGTTTGCTATCGATGACGTATAACGGTCTTTACGTACTACTGTAGGAATCCTAGGAACTCCAGGGGTTTCGCTCTCTGCACCCCTGGAATATGTCACAGCAAAATTGAAGGCTCAGTGTGCACCGCCTTGTTGATGAGACAAAAAGACTAGTTCGATCCTTTGATGTACAATAAAAGAATCTCGCGGTCGAGTATCGCTCCTTTGTAATCTTCAAAGGACAGGTATTAGTCTTCAGATTGATCGGGTTTTTTTTTTTATCAGAGAACAATCAAATAGCTAGCTGTGTGCCCTCAATTTTCCTACGACATGTTCCAGGGGTGCAGAGCGCGTAAGTGTGCACTGTAGGGGATCCCTGTAATTCCATAAAGATATGTCGTAATTCAATATCTAAATAGATTTACTTTCTGCCTTCGTAACTCTCTGTAAAAGCGTTTATTCTTCATAAACCCCCATAATTTGTGGGTAAGTACCTTAGTGCAAACCCTATGTAATTTTGTCACACATTCGTATACCAACAATGGGTCGTCCACGAAACATGCAGGCAACAAAGCCAAAGTTAAGCGATAATATTGACAGTTCGCCTGGATTGACTTACGCGGGTAAGTTTGACTTCACACGAGCCCAATCCACACGAGAGACGTATATGTTTGTTACCAAACACACGTGATGGGTTTAATAATACATGAGGAAAAGTCGGCCTGGCTTCGTTATGGCTAATGTATATGCTGAGTCAAATAATCTCTAAGAGCCATTCGTAAGCATGTTTTATGTAGGTCTAAAAAAACGCCTAAAGCATTAACAATTTGTTATGCTGCCAAGTACAACATACAGCAGTAAATCATGGGATCCCTATGGACCGATTCATGACTGTTTTTGGTCTTTCGATTTATTTACTTCACAAAGTACAAATAAAATATGTATTTCCAAAAAAATCATATAAGTACAATGTATTTCCCATTAACAACTTTTTAACGGGCTATTACTAGGTTTTGTTTTCAAGTTATTGATAAAAAATATTTGGCAACTTTACGCACATGTTTATCAAAACAAGGACGTTATATTCAAACGAACGCAAAAAAAACATATACACATACAAACCACAATGATCAAACCTGAATCAGGCTCATCATGTTGTGTGGTCAATAACAATTAACCACGGTTACAGAGGCGTTTAAAAATTGAAACAAACAGAGATTATGTTGTTACTATTAATACTGCTAATTTCGATCCTGGCAAACGAATATCTAAAACGCCGAACTGCGTAAAGACAATTGCAAACATCTGTGGTTTGATGTCTATTCTAAGGCTAGGATAAAGCCATGTCCACACCCCAATCCTTATCAATCTGAAATCGCCAGGGTCAATCTTTATCTAGGGTTGATATTGGAATGACCATACATAGCCGTGTATCATAAACTTGTCACTGCCAAACGGAATTCGCACCGGAAGTTGAAATGTTATGGCGCGTGCAGGGCAGATATGATATATGTCTTTAATATGATGCGCGACGGGCACATGTGACGCGTGCAGGGCAGATATCAATCGGGTAAAGATATGGTCGATGTTCTGTTAGCTGTATTGCATATGCAAAGCGGTCCATATTGCAAGCAAATATGTGATGTGTCAGTATTAGTTTTTATGTTATTTATTTGTACATGTACATCTCTTTATCCCGTTAAGGCATTCATATTCGTCCATTTCAAATAACTAATATTACTGCATCACGGATTTTTTTTTTGCTGCTGATTAATTTTCGCCCTTTTCGCCCTCTCCAATGATGACTTATTCAACATACCACATATAATCATTAATCGTTAAAGGCTATATAAAAAATGGGCGAATATTGATTTTGACGGCGAGGGGAGGACATTTCACTGTAAACAGTATCAGATTGAGAAGAATGATACAACATCTAACAGGTAACCAGATTATCTTATAAAAGGTTCAATCGAATTTCTCATAATATGATAGGATGAGAGAATCTGGCAAAAAAAACTGTCACATGCTAGAAATACATAGACGAATAGAGCGATAATGAGCGATGAGAACTTGTAAAATGTTGCCTGTGCAAAAAGTGTGCTCCTTGAGTTATTGTCCGTGAATTTCTTTTCGATACGTTTCCTCGTAATACAGTCATCGGAAAGCTTGGATGCCTATGTTTAATACTGACTTATAACAAACGTCTACATGATAACTATGAGACGACAGCCCGGCAATAACATGATGACAACTGTCGGAATAGAGACACTTGTCTCTGAGGCTGAGGCGTGAAACTTCTGGCGGTTTTACAGGATTGTTTTCTTTTATTTGAAAACCTGAAGCTGTTCGACTTTTAGCTTATTCATTGAGTGTGAGTGTAACAGTCAATATTCATGACCTTCAAAATACCTTACGGGATAACCAGGATTATTTTTTTTATTAAACCGAATGCACCAGAACTTTCAGCCCTGAGGAGTTATATTAATGAGAGTTGGACGTGGGACACACAGTGTTTAGGGATAGGAAAGAGAAATGGCGCTTTTCTTGAGGAGCACCTGTCTTCATTAATTTGTAAAATGTCATTTCATGCGATAAGTACATTATAAGGTATTGTATTGCACCATTGCAGCGTAGTCAGGCGCTTTTATGATTGGTCTACAGGTCCAAGACTTACCTGTGATGTCATCATTATGACAATTTACGCAACGCTACATGTATATGCAATTTGCAGGAAGATGACGTTGTAAAGAACTAGGGGCGTTTGGGGTCATTTCTGTCCACAACAGGGATTTTGAATTAATTGTTATATTCGTAATCTGGAAAAATTGCAGTACGCAAATATGAAATTTCAAATTCATCCGACAATTATATTGGTATAGGAGATATGGCAAAACAAGAAGAGGGACATGTATAACCTGCGTTTTCACAGTAAAATGGGCGAATATCATCTGTTGTTTGTTATTTACGTTGAAAATTCGCCACTTTTAAGTTAACAAATTAAAGCCTCTTCAATTTTCGAAAGCCTCCGTATACACTAAAGAAATACTTATATGACATACTTATTTGTCTTACCAGTGTTTACTCACAGAAAAGAATTTATTTTTTTTCACATGGAGAGGCTTTCATTTCTTTTTGCTAGCTGTCCAAAACACAATATTTTGGCTATTTCTGCATGGCAACGCAACTTTGTTGCTATGGTAGGGTATCTACGCCGCATGCGCATTGAACAAAATCTGAGCCATGAAAGATAAACATTATGATGTTTTCAACAGAAGTTATTGTATAAATTTAGGATGAAAATTTCACTTTTATTGAGGCCAAAAATGACCAATAATACCTTTCCATATGACATAAATATATAATTTACACATTTGAAAACATGTATGAAAAGTTAAAAGAAATCTTAATACGCGTATCGTTTCCATGTTATATGCAATGTTTACGACCCTCCAAAACAGTAACTAGTTCATTTAACCATTGTCTCTCAAAAATCGTCTAGACTCTTTGCATATTTCTTAAACGAAATGGATAACCAGTAAAAATTCTATACATTCTTGCGAGTTAGTTTGATTACTTCAGAGCGGAATAACGTTAAATCTGGTTACACATCGCCTGGACCTAGACATAGATTTAAACCTGTCTACAATGCGATGCCGTATTGTTCGAACTAGTGCAGCACTTAAATGATCATTGTCGGAGGTATGTAACTTACATATGTTTATGAATAACGGTAAATCCTTTGCCATATGTTCGTGGTTAGCTCATCGTTCCGTCTCAATGAGCGCCGACATAAACGTGTCGAGAACATGGCTGACCTGTGACCTCTAGTTATAGTAAACATCCGCGCAATATATGCGTTCAAGTCGAGCAGAGCTGTTTGTCTCGGTAATTTTGTCAGAACTTGCATCATTGTAAATACTGTCAGGTGAATATTGCGCACTTGGTCGTGTGCATTAAACGACAGAAACAGATGAGTAAAGGGGAATGTCGCTGCTTCCGCTAAAGCGGGCACTGTATGCTGGGAAATGCAGCGATACCGCTGGTGTACCTTCCTGACAATGATCAATGTGCACCACATGTGTGTAATGTTGTAATGCTGCACACACGAGGAATTATCGTTATACTACTTGTCATGGTTCTTCTTGTGATTTGTTACCCACTTAAAGCTACGAACGACGGACATATGTAACAATTCCTTCACTGTGAGATCCCAAAGTATATATAATCTGTCCATGGTTTGGAAGCATAGTGATAATAATGACAAGATGATACATTACTTTTTTTTAGATTACAATAGAACTGTTACGGAGTAACCAGGGAATGCAGATACAAAATAATGGTTTTATATTTGTTTTTATTCTTGACGTATAGCTAAATGTAGTATAAAATAGTATATACTTTTAAAAACATATTGACAACACATCAGTACAAAACCATTTATCAAATCCTGTATGAAAGGGCGCCAAGAGGAATCGAGCAGACGACACCGAAATGGAACAGATCTATTAAAAGCACTTCAATATGATTACAGTATTTTAGGATGAGGTATGAATGGGGATGGAGTGTAGACGGATGAGGGATTGGGGTTTAGATATAATTATCGAATGCGATATCAGGACCTTAAATGGAGAGATAAGTTAACCTTATTTGAATTTGTATGCAAGAGTTCGTTATTTTATTTACCCAACTCCATTTCCTTTTTTTGTGTCTCAATTCAGCAAAACCATGTATGAAATATCATATATTTTATCAGCATGGATGTTTTCTGTAAAAGATAAAACGCTGTTAAGTAAAATGCAAATATAATATACAATTTGTTTCTTTGTTACATGTACTTTTATATGGAAAGACCAATTAATTAGTAAATTAACAATATCAGAATAGCAGAACGATATTTGTATAAAACAGGTGTATATACCTATATAACCATAATGTTAATTTAATATCGCCTGGGTATTTTTGTACTCACACACGACACGGCTGCAACTATTGCCATACTGAAGTGCTAAGCAGTAACGATTAATATAGATAAAATCGTCACTGTGACGTCATTGTGTACCGAAGAAATTCAATAGTTAACACATTTTTATAACGTTTCCATAAGAAATGTGTTTTTATAATCATTTGTAATATTTTCTACTTTATTATTTTGAAAAAAGATATATCTTTTTTGCACTGAATCAATACTTTATTTGTCTCGTACATTAAAAACCTTCAAAATAGCACATATTTCGATAATGACGCTTCAAGGCCTGAAGTTGTTCGTAGCGAAAAACAGCTAACGATACTATTATCATGACCTTCATTCAATGTTAGACACTGCCCTTGAAAATAACTATGATACATGTTAGATGCGACTGTCAAAGAACAGAAGCATTCAAGTGATTGTTCGTTACTCGTGAAAGTATGATTTAGTATTTAAGCAACTCATCTCCGACATGTGCATTGTATCTTTGAGTTAAGTATTTTATATTGTCAAAGTATCGACACTGCCCAAGATTGAAATAAAAATGCAGACTGGCACATTTAAGATAATAAAGAATATAATACATGCAACTTCTTATACAAAAATGCAGCAAATCAATATTTTTGTTCTTCCAATAAATAGCGTTCTACGTCATGTTCAATAGCAAAGTTGATAACTGACAATACGCTTAATATTCATTTTGGTAAACAATTTGAAATATCAGTTCCAGTATCAAGAAACTGTCATGGATTAGAAGAAGTTAGTTAAACTCAAAAATATACCAAATGCGTAATGACAATATCACCAACAGGGATCATGGAAAAAACTAACAAAACGCTAAACATCATGAATTTTCACAAAAAAGGTAAAAAAAAACGGTGCTCCTGCATCACATATAACACTCGTCAACTACGGGACGAAATATAGGGAAATAACAGCCTGAGAAATGTCAATATATGGGTCACCAGTTATGGCAAAAAAGTCAATAGTCGATATATAGGTCACAGTAAAAAATCTAAAGAATTTCAATATCTAAATTAAGGTCCTTAATTAACAGTCTGGGGCATTTAGGGCAATCACAGATGACAACAAAGTATCCTATGATAGAAATCAGGTCAAGATGATGACATATATAGTACAGCTTATTTAGCGTAGATTGAGAAATGTCCAGTATTATACACTGAATACGTACTTCCTTTTTAACAAGACGCATGGAAATTATAATATGTACATGTATAGAACAAGCTTCGGAATAAACAATTAAGTGTGACATACAAACGTCATAAATAGATGAGTTAGGTCATATTGAAGAAAGGAAACAATATTTGCGTGTCTTAGCAATTCCAAATGCTGATATTTTATACATTTTCAGCAATCAAAATATTTTATTCCCATATCAGAAAAGATGTTTGCTGAAAGGTCATAGCTTTTAACAAGAACAACCTTTGGTTAACATAATACGTTATATCCCTGCAACTTCATAATAACTACCATCATACAGAATGTTTCTTCCAAAAGACATTATCGCAGCCAGAGAGAAGCGGGTCGTAACACATTTGCTCTTTCTGAAAACAGCATTTACCTAACATTTAATGTACTTTACTTACATAATGATACTCTTTACAAAACATAATCGCATATATTTACAGTTAACTACCTTCACAGACAGACAAAATGGCGTGTCTTTATAAAACAGGCTCCACGAGTACGGGTTTGACTGTGGATAGGTCTTCATTTGGAGGAAATTGTTATTTTGGGGTTTATTGATGAGGAAATCATAATGAATATGTGATACTCCCAAGGATATTACTAGAGAAAATATTGTTGTATTCAATATTTCAATTAACGGCTCTTGACTACAACACAAACTAAGTACATACCCTGCAATGGGCTGTTTATGCGGGCTTACATTTTGGCGATTTTGACCCAAAATAAAAAAGAGTGATTTGCACTTTTGAAGGAACTTCACTTCGCGGTGTTTTAGCACAGAAACGGAAAACACTACAAATTAAGTGTCAGATATAGTCAAATGAATCTATTTTTATTTTTTATTTTTATCAAACAACTGTATTTCTTTTGATGCAAATAAGTCGTTACAATCAAATACTCACTATTTTATGACGACATAACAGTTGTCCTACATTTACATCAATTATGATTTTAGTACTTCACTATAAGTGGCAATATTGACGGTTTCTTTGCAGCTTATTTTATTTTTGTTTTATTCTAATCTCACAGACGATATTAGTAATCAAAATAAAACATATGAAATGCTGATCCTCAATAAATTGTTGTTATCGGGGACTCAAAAAAGCTTAAACTGCTATCGATGAATGTATGGAGATGTGTATGAACAATGATAATCCCCTCAACACAACGTAGTTGTGTTTTGTACAAGACCTCTTAACGTCCTACAATAAAAAAAAGCCACATAAAACGTACTTTACAGAGAGAAATCAAATCGCGCCGTTACATTATTAACAAAACAGTACCGCCGGAGGGTCAGTTGGCGGTCACTACTCCGCGTTATTGTCCGCGTGATAAACCTGGCCGGCGTTGTTTTACACACAAAGACATCTAAGACGACTGTAATGCTTCTTTACAGAGCCTTATTGCATAGATAGATTATCGTTTTCATTGCAACATACGAGAACAGAGCTGTTTAACAAGACAACAATTTGTTGTTGTATACTGATATTTATTCCTATCTTTATTGGCGTTCATTAACTGTTGAACAGCATATCTATACAGTGCAAACCATATCGTAAAGACGCAAATCCATAACACTACTACAGTGTTCAAACAGCAGAACATATCTACCCCGTCATACACCAGGAGAAAGTCATAACATCGGAATCCGATTAACATACAGAGAGAGGGTAAATATTAAAAAGTTCTTTAATATGTGGCCTTTGTTGAATATGGACTACGTCAAGATTCTGTAACTTAACATCAAAGCTAAGGTTGGGTATGTTTTATACTGATAGCATGTCTTCCTTGCGTTTACTTATCACGAGGATCGGTATCTTCTCCGGTCCTTCAAATATGCAACAGGTATGACCTACAGTGCTTACCGTCTTTTCTTTGATGTTTTTTTTTTTACTTTGTACTAATTATGATTAGATGAAAATTTAATCAATTACCTGAATTTGGTATTTGTTTCGGTTTTTTATTTTATCATTTGCTCATCGTCCCAATTAAGTTAATGGTCTGTTTTATGTCTTTTTCTTTTATAAAGAAGTTTACATCTTTGTACCGTGTTCACCCTCTCACGTGACCTAAATCAATATTGACAGGTAACGGATCAGTCACTACTGAGATGAAGGTAAGTTGTCAAGTATTTCAGTGTCCCTGCAGGTAAATCTAATTAGAAAAGATGCCCATCGCATTACAATTTTACAGTAACACATACAACGTCATGCTTCAATGACTTTTACATTAATCTATATATCCTATAGATTCGGTATTCAAGCTCGGTTTTGAATATCATATTTTTTTCAGTAGATTAACGTTGAAATAAAGATGACAAAAATACTATTTTTGTGCCCAATTTTATATAATGTAATTAACTTTAAGTTCACTCGGGTGTTTTTTTACTTGTTAATACGATAAGTGTTAATTAAATTAAGTATTGCATAAACGTTGCCAGTCACTTTGATGTAATTATTGACATTTCAGTATTGCAAGTTTGTTGTTGTCGTAAAAAATTGCATATCTGTAACTTTGAATATATCATTGCAGTACATGTGCACAACACAATCTACAAATTGTTCGTGATTTCTCGGTATGGCTTGTTGCAGTCAAAACTCATCAACTGCACATGTGAGAGAATAAACAGCATGCACTACAAGTGCTGTCGTCGTCATTATTCCGTTGGTGTTACACGCAATGAATTACATGCTTAAGCATGTTCATGATGCTATAATATCAGTGTGACGTAATACCATAAGAAGTAGCAAACGGTTCTGGTAACATGTACTAGACAAAAATCATTCATTTGAAGTAAAATGAACGTCCGAATAATTATATTTAGAATAAAAATGTAAACATGGGTAAAATAAACAAAATAAAACCCCGAGAGAAAAAAGCTTATCAATAATTTTAGAATATATACACTGTATATATAAACATTTTGGTATTGAAGAAAAATATCATTAACAGGAAAGTTATAATTATACAATGTAGTTATATACATACAACATTGGAATACATATATAAAGGAAGCACTTCTATTCGCTTTATACATATTTACGTGCAATCATAAATAAATGAACATGCATAGAAATAAATACATCAATAAATTCAATAAGTATTCTTAATTTGACACTATTTAAGGATTGATCTTGCTTTGGTCGATTTAAAGGGGTGATGAATTGAGTTGGTCTTGAAACAAATTTAATGAACTGCGAAGCAGTTCATGTTGAATTTGTTTCAAGACCAACTCAATTCATCACCCCATGAAATCGACCAAAACAAGATTCAATCCTTATATTTCAATCAGCGCGTGATTTCTCAATAATTAGAACTTGTGAAGTCGAATTCTGATAGTTTGTCTCAGGTTCTGGAGCTTGTGCAAGTCTACGTATTGACGTAGTGTAAAAATTATGGTCCGCCATAGAAAGACCATCATACACCATGATTTGGTAAGTTGATAGTTAAATATAGCCGAATCATGTAGAAACTAAATACAACATGATATTTTAAGTGTCATATGTGTTTTTTTTGTTGATGAATCAATAAGATATCAAATTTTCTGACGCGTCATCGCGGAAGAATAATGTCTAGACGCGGTGAGCAGGCTCAGCTGCGAGTCTACGGTAGCCATATTGTTTTACTAGCTCGAAGTTTAGAGCCACTAAATTTCGAGGTTCTACATCTTCTGGAATGTGAAGCTGCCATAATTGAATGATGAATTAGACAGGAAACCAGACGTGGCTTGAAAGGACGAAACACTTTGATATGGCATTGAGCTGTTCGACTGCATTTCATATAAGACGGGACCAAATGGATCTACGTTGTTTTCTACTTGTACCGCACTACCGGGGGTTGATACTGACGCCAGAAGGCAGAATGGATAGCTGGAGGGAAAATTTCTAGGGCAGTACATGACTTGTCACTACCGCTAGCAACCGTGAGCTGATAATATTTTGCTGATTTATCGTTTGTGGTTGTTTAAACAATTTCTGGTGTAGCTTCAATAAAAATGTAAAACCTCATCAAGTATATCTTCTTTGTTTAAACATGTCAATAGTTATCGCCCTTCGCAAAATCATACCCACAGGCAATGTTAATCTAGTTAAATTCATCGGCAAATGAAACAGGTTACATTTGGTAGCTGCATCGAAGTCCAACTAGAGTAAGAATTGAAATATATGTTTATGCACTGCGTACATGTTTGCTCATTACTGTGTAGGCATGAAACTGATCAGTGTCAAAAACTGGGACGCTGTCATGCTCAGTCGATCATGCAGTGAAGTAGTAATAATGACACAAACTGAACTGAAAATCAGATTTGAACAAAATTGTTCTGTTTTACTTTCTGTCTTTGGTAAAGTGGTCGTTCTACCTCGATTTCAGAAGTTAGAACATCATTCTATGAATTGGTCACTTTTTTACAAGTCACAGTACAAGTTCTGTATACTCAACAAGGATACAACTTCAAATCGTATAATGTTATCGGCTAATATAATAGTGATAAGCTCTTATACGTATAGAGGATAGGATCTAATTGCTAATCAGATCTTCTCTGCACTCTTGGATTTCCTCATGACTACATCAAAGTTTTGTGTATCAAAGTTCCTGATAGGTGTTGGTTCGACTGATCCCGTCTCAGAGTAGTGCTTTGATTAAAAATACAAGTTAATCGCGTGTCAATTTGACGGTAAACCTGACCGGCTTTGATGTCGGAGTAGTTCTCTGTATCGGCACAGATATCTCTGTATATCAGCGTTTCTGATTGGTCAGCTTGTACTGTCTGGAACTAATCAAATCAGCTGAAAGCTAGACTTTAATATAGTCATAAGAAAAGTCAAAGGTGCAGAGTAGATGTGTGGTTTCGACAGCGAAACTCTTGGTTTTCGAAGATTGCTGTAACATCAAAATGTTTTATTGGGATCGGTTCCGCACAGATAAATAATGGAGAAAATATAGCACTTTTGTGGTGTATTCTCATTTAAAAGTATGGATGACCTGTTACGCTGCGGTGTCCTGAAATTGTTAAATAAAAAATCTGATGGGCTATTGATACTTACACTTCAGCCTCATTGTCATATCAATTCTGTGACTGTCAATCTGTAGGTAAGGTAAGATAAAACATGGTCTCGTTATGGCAAATTACTTAAGCTCTTTGTAAAACAGAATAACACTTCAAATATTGCACAGATTTACTTTTTGTCATATTTACCCTCTCTTGCACAGCAGTACACATCATATGTTCTTTAACCAACAGTTGAGTTCAAAGATGCAATAAGGTGTTTACGCATTACGTAATGGGCATGTGAAAACCTATATTCTGATAAACTATAACAAGAGTTCCAATTTATTTGTTCATTCCATTATACAAATGTAATCAAATACTCATTAATAACCCTAGATATATCTGTACGATAATTTACAGTCTTATGCAATGTTTACATTGTATTGCATTCACAGCGTATTATTACGCGATAACAATTTATACCATCGTTCCTGTGCTTATACAACTGCACGTGTCAGCACTCGCAGCCGCTGTCTACCCGGTCGTCGTTGACGCACAAATTTCCCCATTACATACTGGTAAACATGTTTATATGTACATCTTGAGAACGGTTTCATCCGATTCTCGTTGAATCTGTCACGTTTGCATTTCTACATTGCACTATGCTCCATTAGGTTTACGGCGCTATTTTCGGGGATACCCGTCCGCTGTTTGTGACAGGGCTTCCACCATGACAGATATTGATGTTCCCTCCGTCAGATCTCGCGCCGTTACCATTCCACGTCTGCGCGCGACGACACATCAGAATCGTTGACGCCGAAAACTAAAGTCTCTTTTTGGGAAAAATGCAGAGCAAGTCTTGATCAGCGGATCTCGGGCTTACGCTCCGTCAGTGAACTAACATGCGGGTTAATTCGGAAAGACAGCCTTTTCCCCGGATAAAACACCCCTGTATTGAACGCAGATGCCTGAAGACCCGAGAGGTTACCTACGTGGCCACATACGTTGACAACGAAAGCTTATTGATGAGATGAGACAACAAGTGGTATACATTGCCTGTATTGTAGAGACCAGTACTGAAAATCACCGACTGCGTTGAAATTAAATTTCAAAATAAATATCACATTGCTACAGTTTGATTTACACACAGTTTTTGATGTTTAACCTTCGTTTGTTTGAAGCAAATGCGGTTTGGGTTTAAAGTTTACTCACAGCGATATTGATTTTTTTCTGTTCTGTTCACTGTAAAAAGATCACAATTAATTTGAAACAATGATATGCTCGATACCCTGAATTTGTCTGTCTTTCATCTATTACACTACAATGGGGTCGATGCTCTTAAAGCAGGTCATATACGAGAACCAAAACCAAACAGATAATTACAGGACGAGCTGTTTTATTTGTAACGAAAACACATTAAAATTTTAAACGAATCAATTTTCTCCCTCAATGTATGCCAGTCATTACTCTTCGGGAAAAAAACGACAGGTATTTTGTTTTCTTCAATTAGAATTACACAGTCAGAATACAGTTTGTGTCGATAAATAATGTCCACATCACAAACGAACGTTCGGGTGAATTCAGTATAGTGTGTTGTATTATGTTCGATTATACCGACACCATATATCTCATTGGCATACGGTATGAATGAGATACGATGCGTTCTCATTCCAATATGCATTGAATCTAAAATGTAATCTCCCCTCTACCTTTATGGCATTGCGCACAATGACAGGGTCAGATTAACAACACGGCGACAATTCAACTGGTGTGCTGAGCCTGTCGTCTTAATTACGGCCTGATTAATTTCTTAGCCGTAATGATAGTGATTTGAATTAATGATTACGACCAATTAGCGAGAGATCAATTGGTTCATTACAAATCGATACAGCTTGATTTAGCACCAACCCGCAACTATTCAAATAAAAACTCAAATAAATTGTAAGTTTATCTCTGGCGTGATTACTTTTACAGGTATCAGTGCGAGAAGTGAGCGGATTCCATGGCAGTCTCATCTTTCTCATTGTGACGAATCTCTCGATTAGTCGAGGTCTTAACATATCAGAACGGCAGGTGACTCAGATATTACGTTTAAAAGCTTTCATGAATAACTAACCATCGATCATTGTTCTCTTTAACGATAAAAAATCATAACAGTGTGTGGCCATGGATCCCTATAAGGTGTTGTTCATTCGTTAGGGTAAAAATATAATCAGCTTTTTTTTGAAATACACATCATCACTGATTATGATATGACATGGATGGAAACGGTGTGCCATTGTCCAATTATAAGCCATCAGACAGTCACGCGATGTGTCTTTGTACTACCGGATTAACATTCACTAAGTCGCGGCAATTTTTGTTCAAGGTTCTACCGATTTCCATTCTTATCGGGCACCAGTATCAACATATCAGTATAGCGTCATGTGGTCTTCAACCTGATACCATTGTTATGTGATCTTGCATCTTGATCCCTTTCATTTAATTGACCTTATTTCCAATACGGTACACATTTGACATCATGAGAGTTGACACAAAAATTTAAAAAAAAAATACGCTAAGGCTTCCGGAAGACCTAGTTGTGCATGTTGATTCCGGTAGGAGTTCGCCTCCTCTGTTCCTGTTGTTGTCTTTTCAAATCATATCTTTGTGTAATTACACTCTGTTAGATTCTTTTATCTTTACTTCATACCTGTCGTGCTGATGTTACATTGAAATAATCTGTAATATGTTTGCACATGTATATCACTAAATAGAAAACTTTCTGAATAGTCATATGATGAATTGTTTTATAGATATCCAACAAAAACTATTCAGAAGCAAAATAAAAATGTATGGACTCATAATGTCCCATCGTGCATGACATTATGAATATTCAATGGTTTAACCTGCGCCATATCAACGAACATAGCGTATCTTCGTTATAAACATAAGCATATAATAACATCGTTATCAGACACTCATGTTACCATGACAAATCCAAGAAATGCGACTTTGACGTTTTTAGGATTAGATGGAAAGGAATTCTTGCCAAACTTGATCAGTCAGTACAAAAATAGTCAACACGGGTTTCCCGATGGTATCAGCTTTGGAAATTAGATATGCTCCATTACTTTCCGAATTTGTTTCTGCTTACGCTCAATCGACAATATGTTTTAGCTTTAGATTGTGGTCTGCATTGTAGCTAGCTGTTATTGTACAGATTTTCATTGCTCTCTGAAAAATAAATGTAATTTTTAAGATAAAAACCATCGAAAGTAATGTATGTATACATCGATATTGCTCGTGTGGTGATGACATGCGCGTGTCTGTAAATGAGTTCCTTCACTGAGTCACCATCACAAAGAGTACTTTCCTGTCAACACGGGAGATAGGAACAATCCGTATTGCACAATGAGTCACGACTTCATTACGTCTCCGATCATACATACATAACTGTGGTCTGTAACCCTGTAAAATGTTAACGACTCGACCGATTGTTGTAATCAAAAATAAATCAGGAAGATTAGACAGTTATTTTCCAGACCGCTGATGAGGTTCAAATATTAGCAACGTACATTAGGTAACAATGTGACAGTTTCTGTCGTAAAATTCAATGTCTACTTCAGAAATAATCAACATATGTGTGTGTTTTATGGGGAAATAAAGAACCAGATGAGAATGGTTCGGTTTAAGTATATTTTACTTAATTTTCGAATCTCGATTGATTTGTTACAACCGAAATATACATGTTCAAATATAATTTTGGTGATAAAGTCTGATCTACCAAGTGAAATTGATTGAAATTTGCTCTTGCTTGACTCAAAAGGCGGTCTGGCCTATTTTAGGGTAGCTGGTGGTTGATTTAGGGAAAGTGTTGCGCGTGCATGGGATAGCACATGTAGACTGCTGTTTATTCATCCATGGTTTTTGACCAATGAAAAACGCCAGTACATCGCCGACGTAATTTAACTCATATTATCTAAACCCATGTATACATAATTGCCTTATGTTTTAACTATATTAACGTATAACATTGTTTTTAAGAAATAACAATATATTTCAGATAGTATAACATTAACTGTTTTAAATTTAGAATAAAGGGATTTACGCACTTGTCCCTCAATTTCAAAAGCAGTTAATCCAATTTTGATTTCCAATTGTTTGGTTCCTAGCATCACCGACGAGCTCAAGAAGGACGAAACAGCTGTTTGATGCAGTGTAATCCCTTTTTTGACATACTGTATCTATTTCTAAATTTCAAAGATGTAATCACTTTTGTGTCCTTTAAGTATCGTGACAAGAGAGGTAAATTTGCCACTGCGTCTTGATTTCGGTTTAAAATAAGCTACATAGATATGTCATTGTCGTGTCTAGTAGATTTGGTTTATATATTTCCATCTTTTTTGAGGGGGATTTGCTTTTCCTGAATGTATAAATCCCACACATAGATCTCTCGGTTTGATAACATTCGCGAAACTATCTCAAAATTTCACAGCCGCCACAGAAAAATATCACAAAAAGCAAATATATCCTGGGACATACGAGTGATTTACAGAATTTAAACTAATAAGGAAGTAATGATTGTCTGCACATGACTCATAACTGGTGAGCATCTTTATACATGTATTTCCAATCTAGAAATACAAACATTTGCGCTGTCTTGATAGTAAATCAATGCAGTTTCGGTTTCTTAGCATCACTTCGTGTCAGGTAATGCCACATGATAATACAATATAGTAATAAACAATATATTAAGACCGACATTATATTATATAACTCTATTAATAATAGTGGACTGTACTTAACTTAACAGATAAAAATATATACCTCCCGTAGCATTCCAGGACATGACCTCAGCTAAAATAAAGTAAAAACAAAGATAAATTATAATCAATACTAAATATTTAATTCGCACTAACTTAACTCTCAACGATAAAAATAATACAAACCTTTGGGATTTAAAAGCTGAACAGTTCAATCGTCACAGAGAAAAAGAAGGTTTCGACTCAACAGTCTTTGCTATGTTATCACCACAAACGTCGCTTCCTCATCTATAATTCAACAAATGATCCCGATTGTAGCACGTGAATTGCAGATACTAATGATAACGTAAAAAGCTATACCGTGGTGAAAAGAACTCATCTATCATTAACTATGTAAACAGGTTTTAAGTTAGGAATAATAGAGGATATACAGGTTGTAAACAGGTTGCTGCTTTGCTTCTTAAAATCACTCAAGCGGGTCCCATTCCATTCAAGACTCTAGTGTATGTGTTTGTTGTCTCCACATTGTAAATTTAAATGTACATTAGGTGTGCGATGCTAGGATGTAAAAATACATAAAATTCCAAGCTTGAAATCCCCATGAATTCTTAATTGTTTATGTGTAAAAGGTACAACTAGTGAAGTCATGTTGTTATACATATTCTTTTTTCGAAAATCACGACTTCGATATGACATGCAGTAAAAACGCAGACGACATTGATATATTGTGAGTCATTTTGTGTTATATTCCCGCCACTTTGATCATTGTGTTGTCAGCGAAACATGCCGACCAAATGTACCATGATATTCACCTGTCAAACAGAATATCTTCTTCCCTTTATCAGAGTATATAATTAGTGTCCACATCCATTTATTATTCATTAATTGTATATGTATATTGTATATAGTTATGTGACTAGATAAAACAAAGGGATTTAAACATATTTCTAACTTAGCATCAAGACCTCGTGTCTTTACTGTATCAAAACGTGCCCTGCATGGTATCGCAAGTGGCGTGTTGGTCAGGCTATCTTAGTCACAACCAAGAGAACAAAATTCCCATATTACTGTATTTCAATATATTTACACTGACTTCCCCTTTAGTATCGTTCCATATAAAGTAGTTTGTTGAAAATTTTCCATAGATCTCCTAGAGCTCAGTACAACCTACCGACCTGTTGGATCACTTCGATGTGAAACCTTGAGTTTGTTGAAAGTCAAAACGCTTTTATTTGTGATCAAACCATACTTGTTCTATTTCCATTCAATTCGTTATAAAGATATAAAGAAAGGTGAGCATGCGAGATGTATTAAAGACCAATCGAAAGGACAATTGCCATTTTATTCAAAACATATTTTTGAATATTATTGAAAAAATATAAAGTGTTAGACTGAAAACAATGTGCAATCGTTTTACAAACGAATGCAAATGAGTCAGTGTTCTTGTTTTCAAACTCATTTTCTTACTGGTTTTCTACTGGTTTTCTTAATGGATTCAAGCACACCGTCAAAGAATGACGGTATTACCACAACGTCTATGAACATACAGTTTTGTATACTGTATCTGATCTCAAAGTTGATACATGTTTTAAGGCATGAACCAAAGAAACATCAATAACTAAATAAAAGGGAGAAACAACAACAAAAAACGGATACGCGAAATTACGATCACATGGGAATCAATTTTATATACACAAAGATATTAAAGTCTTTGTCTACAAGATGACGTACCAAATCATCCATGAAACAGAAATGATGTAACAGTACCCTACTACAATTCAATAATATCCTAAACAATGTAAATTGATATAACACCATAATTCCTTGGACAAATCAAACGTATCGCTGTGTAGGCGTGTACTATTCCTGTTGTATCTATGCAGACGTAGCTAATTGCTGTACACAGATCCAGCATCTTTAATTTGCAGTATGACTGGGTGATACCCAGTTATATCTGGGATTCTGATCGTGTAACGACAGTGGCTTCACATTACAATCAATCACCCGCGCTGTATAATCACTAACGCGGACATTTACTCGCCGACCGGATAAGGAAATGGTCGCTCTATCCTTCAACACGATCTTATTATCCTGTGTAACCCTACCGTTATTGTCAAATGCGCTAGCTTGTCGTTGTCTCTTATGCCGCAGTTGTTACGAGACGTGAAAGGTGAAAGGTGGGAATGTTTGAAGTTGCTATCTGTATCTGATGCGCCGTGCAATATGTTGAAATGCATGAATAGACGGCTTATTACGGGATGTTCGGATCAAAGTCACACGTACGTTACTTCAAACGTTCCGAATGTCTCTGACACGCCGGAACCAATGCACTGTTTGCTACAGCCCTTGCATGTTACAGACAGTGGTGTAACGGCTATCAGAATGTCAATATACGCCAGACACTTGCTAAAGCGTGAACAAAATATCAATTGGTAAACGCCAGTCAGCTCTTTTCCGGTGGTTCGTACGGTGAAAATAAACAGTGTTAAATCCCCTGGTTGTAATCTATATAATAATGAGTATGTTTCTAAAACTATTTCCAGTAGCCGGATACAGAGGCGAGATTCCCGCCATTCACTCCAGACGTACCCCACTGTGACGCAGATGGACTGAGTGAGAGAACCGCCAGAAGCATGTACAAATGAGACGGTCAAATATGCGTCGTGGAGAAATAAGAACTACGCATGTATTGTAAAACTGATTGTCTGCCTGTAAGCATAACAAACACAGTCTGCTGCTAGAGAGCAGAATCGGCAGAAATTAAGCCATGCAACAATGACAAGAACAAAAACATTAAACAGAGGCACGAAGGCGTATGTCCTTTAGATATTTTTTTATAAACATGTGATATATTCTCTTTTTTTTGTGAAATAAATCTTAACAATCAATTCACGAAATTGATAAATACTATTTCAATGTTATATTGAACAGGGTTTTATCAAAACAGATGAGTAATTAAAAACGGAAAGCCTTCGTTCATGGAGTCTTTAATTGAGATCCGGTGTTTTCAACAACGTTGTGCATTATGTATGCAGAGTTTGAAGTGTTTATCAAACAAAACCATGTCCTTCCAATCAAATCATAACGACCTTTCCTCTGGCCTTTCTTCTGTCGCTGACATGTGTTCCTGCACGTGCCGACCACACGTTCAATGGCATATCAACGAGGAACAGTTGTCGTATGCTCTCAAAGACCAGAGGTCAGCCTCGGGGCGCGATAAGAAGGCGTTACCTTTAACTCGGTAAATGCTCTTTTTCTGTACCCAGGGATTGGTTCTGTTTATGATATATTGACTTAAAACCATCCAATTTACACAATCACAAAGCCTACCGCAGTTACAATGCGTGATAGACATAAGAGGAGTGTTTTCGTGAAATATATTAATAGACCAACTGTTGAATGCAATTACTTTAAATTCGTTTAATTACTTGTGTATTAAGAGTGTATAATCACTAACGCCTTTCACTGATAGCAATCGACTTCGTCTTGAATTACATTTTATATGTCGAGAGGTCAACGGATCTGCAAATGCACGTGTAATTACAAGCAGTTAATGATGTCCAGCACCGTAGTGACCATGCCGGAGTGACCACTGTCTGTCTGATTACTTCCTTATGCCTACTTCTCCAGACAATGGTCAGCCTCCGTCCTCACGCCAGCTTCCGTCCATTCCACTAACCTGTCCATTGGCACCCCTCGACCGTGCAGAGGCACGTCCGTTTTCTCGCTAACAATCTCTGACATGATAGGTCTTCAATGGCTCCACTTGAGGATTGCATTGTACACATCATTTACTACTTGACTTTCTTACCCCTGACTGGGGCTACAAAGTAGACCTTTCAAACGCGTTCTAGAGATAGCGGGGATGCTGAACGTACAAATCATATGCACATGTCTTGCAGTGGACTCCGTTAGAATTTCTTCGCACTAAAGCATTATTTCTGCACACTGGGTTTCTTTTTTAAGCTGAAATGTCATTAGTTAGCGGTGTGTTTCTCGACAAATAACAGACACAGGAAGACAGCGCTATCAATCTCAGTCACTGTTCTATCACGTTGCTGTGGACATGCACGGAAAGGATATTTTCTTCTTATTATTCCTCTATTGCAATTGAATTATTACGGATGTCATATGTGATGCAGAAAGTACCTTCGAATCGTTGTAGGGGTTCACGATATACATCATTCATTGTCACCGCTGTTCCTGTAGTATTTTCTTGCCAATTTCTGGTCCTGTTTGATTACGCTGTGGTAGTTTGTTAACGTTTCACAGACAATTGTGAGCAGATCAAATACAATCTCTAACGCACGATATCCTAATTTGGTTATAACACCTACAAAATATTAATATCGCAGGTCATTTTGTTATTAATATTTTCTTTATCCAAAATAAATGAGCTAAACGCAAAAATATGGTCTTTCAGTATAAATACTATTTATCTATCCTGATATATCTGATCGCAAATACAGAAATCATGAAGAATACCGTTCAGAAATGTATGCAGACGATCAATGTAGAGTGCCTTCAACACAAAATATATTCGTAGAATTCTATAGAGACCTTTATCTTGCCTCTGTTTTTTTTTATTTTTACGAAGCTTCCATGGCAAAATACAAATTTGTTGAGAGTGCATCACGTTTAGATCAGATAGAAACACATTTGACACCATTGCTTGAGAAAACTTCCATTAACGGTTCATTAACTTTTTTGTATTGCCTTTTTCATAAGCATTCCTGAAAGGTTTCGAGAAATAAAACATTTTATCGCAAAAAAAGAAAAAGATGAAGAAAAATATCTAATTTAATGGGGTCAGCTCATCATTTCTAATCTTTTAAGTAAGAAAAAAAAAACATCTGGAAAGATCCGGTATCAGTTTCCTCAATATCGGATATAGAAGCATTGGGATAATCACGTTTCTACAATGTTCAGGGGTAACAGCAATTTACACATAACATGTACCTGAGAAACCCTTGAAACGCAGTTTTATACGTTTGCTGTTCTTTTTTATATGCCAATTACATATCATTATATAAATTTTATGTTAAATGTAAGATCAATGTTTATCAAAGTCAATGTAATACATCGATATTTATCTTAAGAAAACATATGCACTGGCTTCGTTAACAAAACGAGTATTGATACACAAAATGTATTGTTAAAATTTATTAGGATAGCAATATTTCAATATTATACATGTGTTTTAAGCGTAATCCCTCAGCGACCCCGGACCTTTAGGTGTTTTTATTTGAAATGTTAATACAAAACAAATCATGCAGTGATTGTGTGAAGACTGTGTCCACCCCCTGCCAATACAGTGACATATACGATAAATGGGTACAGCTGTACGCAGTGTTGATTAATAGGTCATCGTATCTCTGTCACGGACCGTGCACTGGCTGGGAACAGCAGAAATGAGATCGTTATCAAGTTGATAAATGAGCCGAAGGTCCATATATTAAACGTCAATAGGTCCTGTAAAAATATATTCTTTCTAAAATGACAATAGGGGTTTATTAGAATTGTATATAGATGAATGATAAGGTAAAACATATACATTTATAACTTTACCGGTATTTTTTAACGAATTAGTTTGTATAAGGGTTACTTAAGGTTTGACATATAACACCAGCTTGAAATATTTTTTCAAAAATGTTTTTTAAATAAACCAAAGGAATTTATGTAAAATCTGTTTTTTCTGTGTTTTCCTACAGCGTACGAAATAAAAAACAACAAACTTAACATTCGATAACTAACCCAAAGTCACCTTACAGCAAAACAATTATCGAACACACGTATCAGTTCTCATCAATTGTTTTCTATATTCATGCGTGGGATGAAAACGTATGTTACACAAATGAAATATTCATATCTTGTTCAAGTTTTCACCAGTGCATTTTATCTGTTATGCTTCGTTTCTACCGTGGCTATGTTTACAGAATGTAGACATGTGTTGAGCTGTGCTCTTTGATTGTGTTACCTACACCCCGACAACTGCAGTGCAGTCAGGACTGCTGTAGATCTGCTAGCTGATACAGTGTTAGCAAAGTGCGCACTTTTGTCATGGCTTAGTAATAAAACACGATTTTGAGATGTAAGGTTTCCCGGGTAAGGATTAAACCATATGTATTTGATACTATAGCGGGTAACACTTTATTATAAGCATTGGAAAAAACATTCCGGGGAATATAACTGTGCAGATAGATATGTTCAGAAAGTCATGCTTGCATGTCGTCTAAACTTTTTGTGTTGGTGTGTGTTACGTCCATCTCGTTGAAATTAGGCACACGTGATATATTTTCAGTCGGTTGCACTTTGGTGGAAGGAAATTCATTCTGATGGGGACTCAGGTCGTCAAGTCAAGCTGAACAGTTTTTGGATTTTTATTAAGAGCTTACACATTTATGCAATTAGTGAAATAACGATTTATATATGTATATGCATAGGTACAGTTTACACACCAAAGATAATTTTATATTTGATCTGATTTAATATTTCCTTTCTTACGGTGATGTGCAATGACCTTCAAAATTTCAAAAAGATGGTTTCTGGAAGATTATGTAAACATCTCAGAAGAAACGTTTCAACAGAATATATACAACTGCAAAGAACTTTATTAGTCTGTTATACACGTGTGTGTTCATTATTGGACAACCCCTTCAGGTAGGAAATTGAGAAATAAAATTACCGGCTGTTTCCCAGTGCATATTCTGATAAATAACTTATGTGGAAACCCCTTTGCTGGACCGGGGAATTTGCATTTGTGACCTATGCTTGGGAGGGGGGCATAGGTTTTATCACGTTCCTGCGACATATCACAGTCCTAAAAGTTGTAGTTGTTATTCCCTGCGAACATGCAGTAGGTAGTAGAGTGAGGTAACACTTTAAAGTGAGCACCAGTTCCGCTCTTTTGCAAAAGACAAATACACCAACATACAGCACACAAACATACACTACACAATGAGGCGCATTCTTAAATGACCTAGGCTGTTAATACGACGGTAAACCATTTTAAAATAGACTACATTTGTACACATTTACCCCATGTCTCTATTACAAACAAACAAAGAATATAAAGCGTCCCGATGACTTTAGAATTAATATTGCTGTTCTCTCTTTAGATTTTACATCAACACATACTGTTTCAAATTACAACATCCTGATGAATTATCCAGCTTAAAACAATCATTAAATCAGCATCACGACAAATGTAATATATCCGCATGCATCCAACTATAAAAACCCGTCCTTTTAAATGTAATTTAATGTCTTCCTTTTCTACCTGTCAAAGACCTCTTCAAAACCGATAACCAAAAGCGAGCTGCTCTTACGCGCTCGCCAAATAGCAGATACCTGCTGTCATGCAGATTGTGTCAGCCCATGTGCAGATTTTATACATTTGCATCAGCGTGATGTTAAAAAAATATATAATTTAGTTTCAATTGATATCAAGATATTTTTATCAGCGTGTGTTAGTTTTACCAAATCCTCCTGGCATGATTTAGGTATAGTATGAAATATAAAGATACATATTAAAGAGGAGGCTACATTTTAAACAGATATCAGGGGTAAAAAAAAAGACAATTCGATGATATCCAGAATTTCTGAAGAATTTTTTAATATATCTAAAAGATTTGATTCAGTAACGTTCAGTCCATCTTTCTTTGATAGCAGTTTGCATTGTGGTGAGGAGTTTTTAGAATGATTAAGTCGCACAGGACACCCTGTTCAATCTAATTGATGAAGAATAGTTATCTACAACAGACTTTAACTGATGTCTGTACATGATTCTGTTACAGATAAATTGCTGATTATTTTACATGCTTTGAAACACCTCAAAACTTTATTTGCATGCTTGTTTTTACTGATAAGTCCTCCATTTACGAAATGGCAAGATAGTGTTGTAATTGTAAGCTTCCTTAAGGAAGCTTACACAGGTGCTCTGTTACTTTGTGTGATATGAGCTGAAAGGAAAAGGCACGGCCGGTCGGGATTCGAACACGGGACCTTCCGAACTCTATACGAACGCTCAACTCTATGGAGCTGTAGCTACGTGGTTGTCGATGATCGACGCAGTCCATTTCCGCTAAATTTCGTTTTCCTTGTGATCGTTTCTATTGTCACTTTCTCTGCAAAACATATTGTTAACACACGCGTTATTCCATTCATGGTATGCCATGTCAGTTAAATAAATATTCGGGCAATTCAATTTGTAATTATCGGTACTTGAGCATGTATGGTAATGGTGATTCTTGAAAAAAAATCAGTTGTCTATTTCAGTTCAATAGAACAACAATTACCAAATAATTCAGATTCTGTAATTACTTATTAATCGTCGGAAATTTTAAAATGTATGATAATGTAAATATATCACAAACCTTGTGTTCCATTAATGGAGGCCCGACAAAATCCAATAGGAAAATAATTCAGACTCTGGTAAATGTTTAATCCCCAACATTGTATATGTATGTTAATGTTGGAATCTTTCTAACCATTTGCATTACAACCGCATTGTTTATTCAAAAGTACGGCAATCTACAATGTTCCATTACTAGTTAGATGGAAATCGGTACGCCTTTATGTATTACTTTGACGGAGCAATAGAATCTATAATAACAAAGAGACTTTGTTTTGATGAGTCCATGCTTTAAACAACGGTACAGATAATAACTCACAAAGATGCCCAAACACATAAACCATCCCCCGCCCGAAACACATCATAACACCGTGCCAATATTCCCATCTTTACAATTTACATCGTGATCCCCGTAGGACCTTATCGCATCACATATCACTCCGCAAATCATTCCGCGTATCTGTGATATCTACATTACCTCTTCTCATTGCATCAACTATGGGAGTTTTATCTGCTGAACAACGTAGCGTACATTACGTACTCTGTATATCTGTCCTAGTTATCACCAACGTTCACAAAGTCCACGCTAGCTGCCGACTAAGTGATGTCTATCGTCGTAATGACGAGGCTCGGAGTAGGGTTGTTTAGATTTATCACGTATATCCAGTGGCCTTTGTTATGCAAGGACGTGAATTGGGAGTAAAAGTGATGTACAATTTCTACGAATAACAATACTTAAGGTGCCTGGTTATGAACACAAAAGCATTTCCAGTGGTATAATTGCGTAATGAACGTAGAGGCCAATCATGTTTACAAATGTAGTTTACATTATTGACAACAATTATCTTACAACTTTCCACGTTGTTTCCTTACTGAGTCATTTTCGGTACAAACACCTTTCTATATGAAAGTTCCACATTACATTGTTTTTAACACATATGTAGCATTCATCACTAAAACGAGGTAGATAATATTTACAACGACCTGCTAGTCTCTGCTGTCAGTGGTGTCTAGAACGTCTAGTTTAAATACAAAACACCTAGCGTTGTGTACGGTGATTGTCTCCCCTATGAGACACTCTTTTATACCCATAACATCAAAATACATACTATAACTCACTATATAAGTGGAAAACGCATACAAAATAACCTAAAGAAAATACAATGTTTCAATTTAAAGATATTAGAGAAATTTCATTCTAGAACGGTAAATTATGTGATACAAACATTTACAATGTACAATCAAGCTCATTAACCGAGAACGAAAACAATTCGGGGATTGCAGTCACGGTCATAAAGTGCCAAGTTATAGAAGCCACGTAAACAATATATGTAATGGAAAAGACGAAAGAAAAACTATGGCGGAAGAAATACAGTTGAATAGAAAAAGGCTTGAGGTTTTGCAATGGGTTCAGCAAAGCATATTTGGTAAATCTTTATGTTTCTGAGGTAAAAATGCAAAATGAATGCACAAGTAGGCCCGCATTTGTCGCTTATTATTATACCTGGCCATATTTCCATCCTTCCAATAGAACCATTGTTTGATATGATGTAACATCATCATTTTTATATTAAGTTCACATGTTTAATTGTCTTTACACAAATATGTCCATGTGAACATACTTTGCAATTTGCGTAAAATTCTAGCAACATTGATTGATCGTGCTTAATTATATACGGGCAGTAGTTATCTGTTGCATATGTGGATAGTACGTTCAAATACAGGATCAATTTGTTTTAATACATCCAATCTGTACGTATGGCTTGAAACAGTATGAAATAAATACGTCGACGCTACCGCACGTTCGTGAATATTTCCTCCTTGGTTGTTGTCCATTGATACCTTTTGTGTAGTTTCGTGATATATTCGTATGAAGTCATGCTGTTTGTATGAAAGGAAACATAGAAGTCCATGACCAGTGTCAATCAGATTTTAGACGGAGCAATATTGTGCTTATTTTGGTATATTTAGAGGTTAACACACGTCGTTTTGAGCGCCGATATTGCCTGATAGAGCACAACATTTGATTTGTTAACACCAGCTTCATATTCTAATCGTCAGTACAGAAACGAAAAAACGATGTATAATTCACATTTTAACACACTTGATTGAATACTACGTTTATATTTATAGAAAACGTTCTATTTATCGCTACAACAAGATAGTAAATCCTAGTATAGAGCTCTGTTAACTTCGTTCGCATTTTCCCACGACGTGTCATTCTACGGCCAACTGACCAATCAGAAAGAAGCATTCACAAAGCTGTCTTTTGGACACGATTTTGCTGGTGCGTGCTCGATCTGTTTGTTGACGAGGCGAACTATTTGGATGGTTCGTCGACGTCCTGTTACCAATGGTCCATACGACGAAGTGGGAATTATATAGGCAAACTTTTTGACGCATACCTATACGTTTTCACGACAAACGAAGGGTATCGACATATATGGATAATATTTTCTGTGAATAAACTTTATTGTTAATGTTGCCTTAAAATAAAAAAAAACGATACTGTGATATATGCGCATCCTTTGCATTTGTAAGGTACGGCCATCAATAAGGACACTTTATCTATTTTAATTAAATTGGGCCGCGGCTTACGTGCGGTGGGCGGGGCCTTACACGATTGAACAATGGTTCTATCACAAATTAGAACATGGTTCGTATCCAATCAAAACATATCTTGCTAACGAATCGAGTTTAAATCTGAAAAAAAATATTGCACAATCCTAAGTTAAGCGCTGATTTAAACAAAACGTATCTGTAGTAAAACAGTGAGCGCTGGTATGTTTCTTTGAGTATATGTAACTCTCGCAAATAATGCATTGTCATGATATTTTAGTTTGTTCCGCCTATGAATTTTTAAAATAACAAAATAACTGAGAGCATCCTAATGCATTTAGTTTCTACAACACAGCAACATAATGATAATATATCTACATGTATATGTGTAACATAAATTGGACGAGGAAGGAAACGTTGAGATTTTATGACATAATTAAAGCATGTCAGTTTTTTTTTGTTTTTTTGTTTTTAATATTTTGTATTGTGTCAATAACATAATTAAGGTACAAGTGAGACAAAGGTCCTTGATGAAAACATACACCATATACAAAATATCAGATACAGAGTCCATTCTAAAATAAGTTTGATATTTTCTTATTTTTGCCGAATTTTTTCTCCCGCATTTTGGGTCAACATATAGGTCGATTTTAGATAAAGATTTCTGTACTTTTAAATAAATGTCTTCTATATGCATGTAGAGCATGTCAGTTAGAATTGATACATCTCTTCAAATGAAATGTTGTGATGAAGTCTTTCTAGTTCGTAATAACGTGCGATATGCTGTATTTTGAATTAGAATGGAATGGAGGCTGACACATTTCTCTAGTGGTGAAAACATCGTAAACCAAACGTGCGTTAATTTGTATCACTGAGTTGGCCGCCAACAATAACCACCTCAAAATCATAGGGGACATTGCTAGTTATCCTTCTGTAAGGTAGAAGAGGATCCGAGGGAGAGCTCACTCATGTCAAGGTGTTAACTTTCAAATAGATTTTATAGAATGTTTGCCAAGGGGGATGGCAGTATGCAAATGGTTCGTGTTTGCAAATTTCACAATGTAATTAACTATGGCAGATGCGGTGTCAGTTTCCTTATACAGAGTGACAATACGTATTCCTTTACCTTATAATGTAAATCGTAAGACGGTTTGAAGCGGCCGGGCAGTCCCAAGAGGACCACCGTCACCTCTTATCACAGGGATACTATTTCTCGACTGTATTTGTGTGTACACAGTTCGCCACTTTAAATGCGGTTCCGTCGAGGGGAAATTTACATAATTATTGTTTATATGATGATGATCGTGATTGTCCGTTTCCTTGATGTCAGTTGGCCGGCAGTGTCCATCTGTCTTGTATTCACATGATATCGACATTTGCCGCCTGGCCATGTCTTCAGAAATATGAAATGGAGAGAGAACTGTTATTGATTTTTATCCTGTATCAACCATATGAAAGAAACACCATAGGGTGTTACGGATTTGAATTTCAATAATTGTCACTGAATCCATATGGGCAACTTTATCAAAATCGACAAACAAAACACTGAAATAGAAAAATTAGTTTCATGTATCATTACGTCAACGACTAGAAACATGAAAGATTAACAACGGCAACATAGGAGAGATGGAAACCAATAAAATAATATCATGAATCCACATTAATGTATAGAGACGAAACAGAGTGTATTGGCATAGCAAACTGACTCTGCTTTACGTATGATACCTATTACAACACCACCTGTCAAATCCAAGAGTTCGGTCATCAATAGTCTTCAACTTGTGCCTTATACACATTACCACATGACTAACAAACGTGCACAGATTATTATTGATAAATAACTAATTGTTTTTATGTTATATCGCCATTAAATTTGTATTCGGAAAGATATTGACTTGTCTTACAAGGAATTTTATTGCAGTACATGCAAAGCGTCGTAACTTAAAACACTGGCCAGTAAGATAGAGTCGGAGCATTAATAGTCCGGTTAAGATAGAGTGGCGTATGATTACACGTGCTGGTCATAAATACACGGCAATTCTATCCCATCCCAATTAAGACGGCCTTCGCCTTGTTGTGGCGGAACTAATGAATTCTTGGGAAACACCGAATTTGAGATTGCAACATAAAATCTGAGAGTAGCATGGATCCGGCTCAGGTTTTATGATGATAGGGGTCGATATCCTACACAGTGCATAGCAATTTTGTCCTTTCTGGAATAACCCTCCTTACATGTAACAGGAAATGAAATTACTTTGATGACGTCACGACCAATCCCATCCACGATATTGTGCTGAAAGACGCTCATATATTAATAAAAAAAATCATCACACATGCACACATACATCACAAACATGCACACATACATCACACACATGCAAACAGAAATCACACACATGCACACTTGCAAACATAAATCACACGCATGCACATCATAAATGACCATTACCATTTAGAACGATCATTTATTATTATTACGTTCCGTCGCTTAGATATATGCTGCATAATTTTAAGTTGTTGATCATATCAATATTTTGTCAGTGAAATGAATCATTAAGGTCAACAAATAATATACAAACGTCTATCATTCTATGAAACTAACGTATGCAAAAAGGATTATGTAGAATTATCACTTTGGCATCAGAACGTCAACGAAGTAACGCGCAGTGGGCATGACAGTTACTGTCGGATTCCAATTTCTTTAATTGTTTTTTCAAATTATATCACCACTGCACTCCCAACCAACAGATTGTATACGTTTTGCTTCCACATCAAAAGCTAACACTTAAACGCCGCGTAGGACTAACAACTACGCTAACATTTGGTAGCAGCAAAGCAGGCAATTCGAATTCCAAACATTTCCGAATAGTTCAGAAAAAGGAAACAGCAGTATCAGAATAAATAGATTTATAATTCAGATCCTAACCAGGATATGCGTGTCCAGATTTCGGGTCATCTTAACACGATACCGCTATACATTGTACAAAGGATGCTTCAGGTGACAATGTTATCTTTCACGAAATTTTGATTAAGCAAACATTCTCATATTGATTGTTTACCTCAAGTTAAAACGAATAGATGATCGCCCAAGAAAGTACGTAATATGCATTCGTTAATTAAATGGTTGGTGATAACTATATGTTTAGAATAGTATCGGAAGGTCTCCAGTCCGAAGGAAATACCGCAAGCTGAAATTATTAGTGACGAAGACATCAGAGCTCCACCGCTGTGCAAGGATCGGCAATTCTTGTAACACATGCACAAAACGTACAGTGCGCACTTTTACTCTTGCGCTAAGTTGTTTTGTTGTTGATGCAGACAAGAGGAACCCTTCAAATTAATTTGTTGTGTATGGCTAGCGTCGTTATCACAGACAAATACGTGTATCATCTATAGCCACCCACTTGGTGTAGGGTAATGCTTTTCAGAGGCGAACGTCATCATGGTGGCTTTTCAAATATGATTTAGAATGCTATCTTCCACTTAAGGATTGGTTGTAGCGCGCACCTTTCAACACGTAAGTAAGCCAATGTATGTTACACACCAATGCATGTCAAAAATATGACAACCAATACTTATATTTACATTTTATGTTGATCATCTTACAGTTAACGCAGAAATAAAGACATAATATTAGTCTGAACCTGTTTTAACGTCAGGGTAAATCCATACAGAGAACAGCCACCAGTTGACAGTGGAGCAGTGCAATCTCCAACGTTACAGTTATGACGTCATAGGCGTAGCGACGTCACAATAACCCAATGTATGTTATACGGAAATAACATACATTGGGCCCAGTAGAAACATCTAGGCTCTGTGCGGTGGAAATATAAATACTATTAAGTAAACATTATCTTCGTGTCTTACAGTGTTGTCGACAGCATTCTCTCCCTTGATTGACAGGAGGCATGATGATAGGTGCCAATTGCAGATGACGCTTATTCTTCAGGAGCCCCAGGTTCGGCCCCTGGCTGTTTGTGGGAATCTATGATGGTTTTTATTTCGTTGGTTTCGCGGTGCCTGTCAGTCATTGTCTTTGTGTATGTGTGTGTGGATTGGCACCATCGTATATATAGAGTTCCACAGAGTCATAAGTAAGGATTAATTTGACATCACCAATAAATATCGCTTTGTGTGTGTATGTTCAAACAACACTACTCTGATCCTTCTGACCTGTGTAATATCATATGACAAGAAAGGAATAGTCCAAACGAAATGGAAAGCAATAGCATTTTGATAACTTACCAAACTATAGCGATGAAAACGTCACATCAGTACAGGTTTCCTGAATTTTCTTTGTTACCACCAGCCGACAGCAAAGGCCCTAATTCTATACACATGCCACAGAGAAAGGTCCTGGATTCTATAAACAAAGGTCACATATGAAGATATATCTAATATATATTTGTATCGTACAGCTATTGTATTGTTATCATATGCACATCGTATTGTTATCGCATTGGTATAGTATAGGTATCTTGATATCTTATATTACAATTGCCATGGATTAACACGCGAATTGCACGTGATATGTATTTCATGATTATAAACAACACGAGTACATAATGATTGCGCGACTGAAGGTACCGGGCACATATAAACATGTATTATACCATATTTGATTGTTTATGCATGCACTTTTTACTATACAAACGTTTACGTTCTATGATCATGTATGGATTGACACATCTGTATACAATTGAACGAAACATTCTAACATGAATTAAAGAATTTGTTTTTTTTGGATAAACCATTTATCATCTCAATACACTTGTTGTGGGTGTTTATACAAATGTATCAACTCCGGTTGGTGTATTAAGTGTGGGTTAATTACATATACTATAGATTCCCGATAAATCCTGGCTATTTAGATGTTTTAAATGAAGATGAGGATTCTTCATCTGTTCACCTTAAACCTTTCCCACATCCATCACGTTATCACCACTGACAAAGCATGGTAGCTATTAAATACGGGATTTACGTCGTATTGTTCTCGTAATGACGATGATGAATCGAATTTCAGATCATTACCATGAACAGTTGTCACAGAATTGTTTCAATCAATGAACGTACATAATTAGATTTTACACAGCTAATGCAATCGATTCAAACTTAAGAAGAACTTGAAAATGTCATTTGCATAGCTTGACCTTTCCGTAGTGGTAATTTCCGATAGATATGATCAAGATAATAAAAGGTTATCCGTGTAGTTAGGTTTTGAAAGCCTCCTCCTGTGTCAGTTCTATCTTACTCATGCACCATATGGAGTTGATTTCATCCACTCCGTTTTCACTTTAGAACTTTATCTCCGCGATAACATACTGATACTAAAAATATTTGATATATAGCAATTAGCCGTATTCCTCCGCTCGGGCATGCGCGGTTTGTTCATCATCACCTCGTCACCACTTCACAAAGAGTGACAGGTGTTGAGTGGTCAATTTTCCGGTCACAGGTCAAACGACTTGTTTACTTTTCCAACTCAGCACTTCACACTTGAGCAGATATATCACTTCTGAAGTTTAATCATCAAACCAAACCAGAAGTTAATTTTGGGATACTTGTATCGATCATCAAGAAAAAGTCAACACCATAGATTATGAATATTGTTAGTGTTAAGAGAGACTTTAAGCTTAAATTCGAACTACTTATCTTCATACACATATTAAATATTAAGTGCACGTGCTTGAAATTATCATGTGCCAGCAGACGTTGAAAGCTTGATTAGTAAAATTTGATATCATCAATTTGTGTATTATCTTATCTTTAGGCGTCGCCCCACCCTCTGTAAGAGCAATAAGACCAAAATGGGATGGATCGTTCTAATGACTTGTTATCATCAGTCTTTAACAGGCATAGTCGTTGGGCAATCAATTTGGAGTAGATATTCTTGTTCAAGTTCTAACGAAGGTAATTTGACTCGTGAACTATGTCCGTGTCGTCTTAAAGCTAACTGTACACGTTAAGTTGCCGTCTGTATTCCTATAAACTGTAAGTATGGATGCCAAAACAAATCAGTGCATCCGGCCATTGCTGTATGGCGAATATGCTAATTATTATGTCGAGTAAACAAATATTCATCGCTTCGTTTTCGAAAATGTATATCTTTGCGATTGTGTTTCAAAAGGACTCGACGACAATTTAAGTAAATTAGTACATTTTTTTGAACATAGGTTTAAAGGTGTTTCAATGGATTTAGCAGAAATAGTTAAATTCGAAATCGTTTTTCATCCAAATATCCCAGAACTACATATTTCTTATAATTGGACTGATGTAACCGAAACTGGTTTTGGTGTTCCAGTTATTGTTATTAAAATAGTTTGAAACACCTACGGTAGGTCATACACAAAATACAATAGAATACAAGCTGTAGTAATAATTTTCAATTGTGGTATCCATAAAATGCTCGATTGTGTTTCTGTAAATCGCTCGCTTTTCGGAAATACTAATTTTCGCGAGCGTTCTTCAGACGAAGAATTATTCTTTATATTTTGTATTCGTGATAAAAAATGATAACACACACTTGCATGTCCTTTTAGTTTAAACGTTTCTGAATGAATTGTCGGAATACAAATGAAGAAAAAATTCAAGGACTATTGTGAAACACCACCCGCTCATGCTATGGTGTTCCTACCGGCCGTTTGTGACATTTTTCTAACTGGATAAAAATTGCTACAGTGAACAATTATCATTGTGGAGTCCCAGGTATGTTTCGGCCGCATTATTATGATCCTTCCGCCTTGCTCGCCCAGCATCTCACAAAAACACCCCTACTTTAAAATGTTAGTGACATATTCTTAAGGTTCATTGACTGGACTAAACCCCTTTGTGGGTGTTTATTCGGAAATTGCCTCATTTGTTGGCTCAGCTATAACTTCAGCACTAGTTTTCTCTAATAACAAACTTTACCCTACAAGGCGGAACCTCAATTGTGATTGGTGACGCATTGTATCCACTCAAGCGCGTTGATTTGTCGGTACGTGAACTCACACTGTTTACGTTTTCTATTTTGTTTGGTTCCGTTTAAAAATGATGTAAACACGACTATCGTGTAACAGTGTTTAATCAAATCTGGCTTTAAATGAAGTGTACGTCACATGTGTTTGAGTACACGTGTACAACCATGGAAACCAAACGTGTAGGCGTTCCTTGTACGAACACAAACACATGTTAAGCGGTCAATTTAACTCACTGATCAAATCGGCCTCAGGGTATCCATGTCTGAGATAAACCTCACAAAATACATAATAGCCTGGTTCCTGGCTTCAGAGAGACCGGCAAAATGAGCCATCCTGTATATCCTGGCTTGAGATAGACTCGACAAAATACACCCTCCGATCGAAGTCTCCGATTAAAACGGATCGCCCAAGGCTTTCCTTCGTTCCCGACGTATCTTCACCACAAACACGCCGGCTGTCGTCTGCTGCATTTGTTATCCCACTCATAATTCCATTATTCGCAGCGTAATCCTTTGTGCAGATTTCGTCGCCTTCTAATTATATCTAAATCACTACAAAAGAGTCCAATTCTGACGCAGGTTTCAGTCGATCATGTAACTGTGCACCCTGTCAACTCCGAAACGTATCGGTTGCACCTTTTTATGTTTACTGTAATTTATCAAGGATTTCTGAACATCTTATCTAACAACACTCGTTACGTACGTGTTGTTATCGCGGGCTTCCTCAATCTTATAATTAATAGAGTCTCTAATTAACTTCGGGATAGCATATCGCATGTAACTGTAGATCTAGTTACATCTAATGATTCTTACGTTATAAAAGTCAAAGAATCAGTGACGACAAAATTTAACAAATGATTTTCCTTAGCTCAGATAATAAACAAATATATCTACAGTCATTTTCACAAAACGTTCGTTTAGAAGCAGGCGTTTAATCAGAATAGTCCAATGGTTTAAGGTTTCTGACAGGTCTACCTCACTATGGGCTCGTTCAAGAGCAGGAACTAAACGATAATGTATTTTTTTGGGTCTGTCTTAGATACTGGAATCCTGAGGCCGATTTCAGCATCAATGTATGCTCTAGTTACCAGTCCCGTTGGAAAATTGACGATTTCAACATTGTTCTGTTTTGAGTCTCTTGTGTTGGTGCCAAGATTAACGTAATACTGTATAAATATATGGTCAATCGTTTTAGTTCCAATAAGTCAATGAAGATACCGTTGCAGAAAATTTGATAAACAAAGGACAACGTATTGCAATGGAAAAATCAAGGAAAGTTAATGAATAGCAACATACATTATATAAGAAAAAATGAAGTACCAATACCATTCACAATACTTAACCGAACCGGTTCATTTTGATCTGTTGAACTCCCCAATAGCAAACGAATACTAACGTTTTGAGTGTCCATGGTGACACATATTTTGCGTAAATATGTAGATATGTTGCAGTGTAGCTTGGTAGCTAGAATGTTCCTTCTCATGACTCAATTTGGAAACCATACTGTTTCCTTATATTACACGCCAAATACAATTATACAAGCTGATAATGATATTTCATAAGTACATACATGTACCAACGGCTAGGTGTTTTTCTCTTTCTTTCGTGCAGCCTTTATCTAGCCAAAATATAATCAGAACAAACTAAATTGCTCAGAGAAACAAAAGCATATGTAAATCTAATGAGCACAGTGTTGAAACCAAAACCCATTTCTTCTGGCATTGACATGCTCCGTATTCACGTTTGTTTAAGCCATAGATCTGCATTTATTTTCACACCTATATATTCTTATGTTGTTGTTTGGTAAACCTTATTCCGCTCCTGAACTAATCAGGAAATCGAACATGCTCACCAGCGTCAATGTATGTAGATTACTTATGTCCCGTAGATAGGTGCATAGTAGACACACATACATATCTATGCACATTTCACAGAAGCAGTAGTTCCCCCAAGAGAACTGCTTTACAGCCAAAGTCAATTAAACTTTGCCATTTGCATTGGAAATTAGACCGTCTATATCTACTTGTAACATGGCAGAGGATTACTTTCACCAACCTGTATTCCTGAGAGAGAAAACCAAACCACACTACCAGGGCAAACCGGACGTTGGGATAAAATCATGAAGTTCAAGCGATTGATCAAGCATGCATTATTTGTTCCGAAAATAGACAACTTAGTCTTAAAATCGGCTTCGCGTCGAAAATGAATAGAGATCACCCGGCGTAAAGCCTGAGTAATGGAGAAATGAAGAGTCCGTGGCTTCGGAACAAAAGTAACATAAACTCTGACAAAGACATAGTCACGAATGTACATCAAGCTGCACCATAGGAAGTATGGCACTGACACTGTCGGAGACATCAGGCGACGCTATCGGAGAGATCGGCGGTAATGGTGCGTACACACAATGATGTCTTACATAACCTTGTAAATAAATGTAGTTAACGTGAATACCTAGGCCGTAGTTGTTAGGTCTGATGAGATATTTAGACGTCCCAGGGGACCATTAGCACTGATTAGGCAGACAGAATAAACACTACCATCATGCTAGTACATAGCTACAAAATTGGAATCTGTAGAATCGAAATGCAAAGTTAATTTAGATCCAACATCTATCAAGGTGGAAAGTAGGTGCAGAATCTGATTAAAACTGAAATTGTGTTATCAAGAAAATGAAAAAGCTTTTAAAATAATCAAATTCACTGAAAGACAATCAAATTTCTACATATACAACTTAGACGATATCATATAAAGAAACGAAAAAAAATAACAAGTTCGTTCTTTAAAAGGTATTGTTACTTATTGTGCTCGCGGATAAGAGTATCTAATTGAAATAACACTTTTTCTTTTGACACAAAAAGTGTCCAACAAAAAAGAGCTTTCAATTGCACTCTCTTTATTTTCTAAAAAAATCAGTTTGGATGATTTAAACATAGGAGAAGTAAGAATAAGCCAAACTAGTTTTCCCTGTGACCTTTCTACACAAACTTTCGTGAAAAGTCTTGGATTACAAGCTGGAGTGTGCTTCATTACTAGATATGCTATCGAGCAAGTGCATGTACATGTGCGTGGTTGCGCATTACGACAGAATTTTCTGTGTAACTTTACCTCCAATAACATCCATTCGACACAGTTTCCTCATTGTTTTTACTGTTACGCCCGACGTTACGTCTGCGTGTTAAACCTATTGTCCATTTTCAATAATTGAATAAGCATGTACGATTTATCGATCGATGTTGGAGTTAACTCTCACCCACCCCGGTGGTATCAGAGAGAGGGCGTCGACAGCCAGATGGGTATCTGGATCTGTACATCCAGATTTAACACTTT
Organism: Mizuhopecten yessoensis; assembly: GCF_002113885.1. Classification (NCBI taxonomy): domain Eukaryota; kingdom Metazoa; phylum Mollusca; class Bivalvia; order Pectinida; family Pectinidae; genus Mizuhopecten; species Mizuhopecten yessoensis. The sequence continues at coordinate 581,106 of NW_018407983.1, forward strand.
CCCCGTCGACTCAATGAATTTTTTTCCCAACAGGACGATGGCAGGAAGATATGGATAAATATCTCTTACTAATATAAAACACTTTTTGCGGCATTATCACAAGACGATTCTCGGCAGATATGATTCCTTTACGCCGCCCCGGGTGCTTTCCGACAGTGCACGTGAAGTGGATAAAAATGTTCCTACGCCAAGCTAGCCGGAGGACAGTATCATCTTTACCGAAGTGTTTCCTTTTTTAACTCATAGAAGAACAGTATTGTAATTGTCGTATGATATAACGATTAATGGATTCGTGCTGTCGAGTGTTAAAGAATTCTGACTCAACTCTGGCCCCAAGACAAGGGAAAGACACACTAGTGGTGCGTCACAAAAAACGCAACACTTTCGCGTGATAAAATATTCATGTTATAATGCTTTCTTCCTTCCGGTGGTATGATTATATAGCTGTGGTACTCCTTTTAGGTTTTAATTTAAATGAAACCTTTTCAAAACCTTTTCAAAAACCCTTTCTTGAATGTATTGAATGTATGATAGCTTAGTACTGGTACTGTTGCCTTAGGTTTCCTTTGTCGATTCCATTAAAGGTACGATAAAGGTCATAGCCAAGTAATTACCGCCTAATTGTGATGAAATCTTTCAGATAATTAGGTAATAAAAGTTGTCGAGTTATTTAGAAGCAAGATTGAATTGGAATATGTAAGAAATTTTGCGAAGTTTTCAAAGTTTAATATGATCCACTGGGATTTTCAAGATTTAATTGATTATCAAAAAAACGCATTGAAATACGTATATTGTCATGATTGTGTACAATTGTAACCCCAGGGGATCACGCTTGGCACGCGCTGGTACTTACTCCGCTAATAATGGAAATATTAATGTTGCGCTATTTGAAAATATAAAATTGAAAACGATATATACAGGGTACAACAATAACAAATTTCGGATAAATAGACTGTTTAATTTTTAATCATTTGAGTATGAAAAGGGAAATGAAATATTCTATAAAATGTATCAACTTGTCTTTAGTGACGTAGGGTATTGTGCACAGAAGTTTACATTCTTATTTGTACCTAGAAATATATCTAACAGTATGTACAGAATCTTGGGGGGTGGGGGATGTAATATGGATTAATACATTTATAAAAATAAAATGACAGGCTTGTATTGGAATGCGTGTGGCGTGCCCGCGTTCTATAAAGGACTACATCAAAGTCAAATAGTCAATTGAAATTTTTAAAGAGAGTATATTTAAGTAAAACTCGATGAATTTCTTTATAAGCATCAGCAAAATATCAACCTGGGGGTTTAAACAATAAGAAGCTTAGCCAGTATTTTTTTGTTTGTGTGCCATTCCTATTGACGGGATGTTTTCGTAAACCTTTGCACGTGGCCACACTTCACATTTACTGTATCTATACAAATTGTAGACAGATTCCACCAGGAAAATGAAAAGTATATATGGTCATGCATCTATCCCAGTGTCATGGCCTCCGCCACCCAGTCAACTTAACACGTATAACGTTGGTACTATAAATAGGGTAAAAGGTTCTTATGAATTTTCGTCTGCTGGATAACCGAACTACTCGGTAGTGAAGCGGACGTAAAGCCAATCAATCAAACACTCAATCAATTATTAATATTCGTTATCTTACCATAAAAAGGTGCTTCTCGACTCTTTTTTTTAATTTACCCCTGAATAATTATTCGATAGAAATATTATACTTCAATTTCTTAAAGGTATACGCGTATATTTATTTTCAATGAAGAATCTTTATCAGATTATATATATCGCACGTGTTGATAAATGTTCCTGGGATGGTCCATCAATGTTGGCTTCCACAGCGTCGACTTAGCGGGGACAGGAAAACGCAGGGGATTCCATGTTATTCACCGAACAATTATACAATGAGATACGGCAGGTCTGTTATATAACATTATAACGGTGGTATTATATATCAGCTTTCATGTCACGGTCAATATAAGATAAAACACGTATCTCGTCCCGAAGTTTTGTTTTTAACTCACAAGATACTCGCCAACATAAGAAATATAGTTTTGAACTCAGATGGATTAGAGGTTATCTGATCATTGGTGAACATATTGTTTGATGTTCCTTTCAATTCAGCGATGATGCTTGAGATGGTAACGTAAACGCTAGTTTGTTGCCGAGACTGGGAGAACACACATTGTATATTATCAATACAAGGTACGACGACCATCAACTACATATTAAATTTGGATGAATACTTAAAAACATAAATCAATGGTCGTGAAACAGTATTATCAGCCTTTACATTTAGACACTACTAACGGAAACCATGTGTTACCAATACGGACAACGTTGTATAGACTATTAGTCTTTTTATTTACTTATTCGTAACAGCGTGCATTTACTTGCAGCTTATTGGATAGCCCACAGGGGCTTAAATTATCCGTCGTTAGCCAATTTACACCTCAGCTATGCCGTAACGCAGCAGAATCCCGCGCAGCGCGTGGTCTCCAAGGAACCGTTTCTACCCAACCTTCAGAATTTCATTCATCATAATGTTGAGTAAACAGAGGAAGCGACTTTAGCAGACAGGTGATCAACAAAGTAGAATAGAATTTGTTCTACATCAGGGGCATTCTGCAAATATAAATTTTCGTAAACTGTTATTATGCAGGCTTAAGATGCCACATTATCAGTCTGCGAAGGGAACTCGTTGATTTTTTCACAAGATTCAACTTCATGATGTACACTGTACTTGTATAGATAGTAACGTTCGTGATCACGGTAGACGTACATGTGCTGATGTGAGAGATGAGTAGACCTGCGGTGTCCCCATGCATGATTGAAGGAGGCGACTAGATAGGGCATTCAGCAGATTTTCTTTCGTACATGTACATGTGTGTATCTCCTGCTGATCGACATTGGAGAAACCAAAACTGGTCGGCTGTCCCCATGGCAACACTTATGATATCTGTCTTTTCCTTTTTTTCTCCTATTTACTATTTCCTTCCGGTGCTGTCTCCCTAAGTAACCGTCTTCAACTGACCTGAGCTATTGTGTGGACGGAAGATCGTTTAAGTTGTTAGTGCCGTGATGGCACTTTGTTTAGTAGTGAGTGACAGCCCACCGTTAATAATATATAGTATATCGCCCACACATCGCTTAATTTGTTAAAACGTTTGATACCTAGACTATCATATACTGACGCTAAGGTAACGGGAGAAATAATAGCAAGTTAGCCTCGTCAATAATGGATGTTAATGATTGGGTTGTACAGGCCTGTCCCTACTATAGTGTTTAGGTATAGTATATACACGCATTCTACCTCGGATAGGAGCCAGGCTGGTGTATACCTCGGACAGGGGCCAGGCTGTGTCGACATGTCCTGTAAGACACTTCAGAAAATCGGTCAATACATTTAATACAGATAATAATAAAACAGATATGATAACTTGTCTGTACTCTATTTTGGAGTGGGCATGTGTGTTGCGTAGTTACTGTGATAACAAGTCATTGAAGGCTAGCCATTTTGAGTTTTGATAAGATAATATTATAAAATCATAATATATATCTAAAGGAGGTTACATTGCTCAATGCATACTGTGATATTGTGTTATTCACCTAGAAGAATCAATTGAATGGCCCCTGGCTATCGTCCGAACGGTCAACACCATATGTTTCGCACACCTGGATATTTTATGTGACTTCCTGTATCGTAAAGTAGTCAACCAGGTGTATATTAATGCAGAAATTACAGTTTCGCAGTGGAACCATTAGTGTAAATAAACAAATAGCCAAACGAAAGTGGGATTAGTATGGCTACATCAAACATTTATACACCTGATATTATCTGGCCCTAACAGACCGCGGTGAAGCGCGTGTACCGTTATCACGATTACAAGTAATACTTTTATACCGCAAGTTTGCATAATCGAACAGGTTACATATTGACAGTGTAAGTAATTTGTTGGTTTTACTTTATCAAAGTTGTCATCGTCCGTTCTGCAGTCCATGTACACCGCGAGCAAATCTTCGCCAGTCATCTGAGGCGCAGGCAGGGCGAGAGCGGGATCCACTATAACTTGGCAGTCGATCTATGATACACTGCATTTCAGCGCCGTAGCTGCTCAGCTTCGGAATCTGACTTGGAGCAGCTTCGGGAACTTCTCCTTCAATGGTCGAGTATCACCCAGTATACTCCTACTGTTAATACAATATATAAGACCGACCAGGAACACTCGTGCGCTGTAATGATACTGGTAGTGGAAAGTGTTAGGCATATAGTAGGTCTATTTAAAGGTTTGGTGAGAAAAGGAAAATATCGCTGAGCTATTGTTATACTACGCTGTTCCGTTCAGGGTTTTGACACTGGCAGAACTATAAATGGGTACATTAAACGTTCATGGGAGGTGACACTCTGGGTCTATACATGAAAGCTGGAATTACCTCTATGTCCCGGACAGCTGAAGAGGCGCCGTATAACTACTGTGCGCCCTCAACTGTAGCGCCCATACCTAGTGTTGACATATCCAGTCCCTGTACCACGTGTATTGGAGATAGTACGGTTAACTTGTGTGTGAAAAACCTCCATCTGTGACAGTCGGCTTACTTCAACTTGTATTGTGTGCAGGTATAGCATGGTGTAACACATGCTTTTGACGTTCGTGTCTTGTGAACGAAATATTTGTAAAGTATAATAATACATCAATATAACGGAATATAAGGGCTTCTGTGCATATGACAATGGCCCTAGAATGTAGAACCTTTATATATACATTCCAGAGTTCCCTAAGCATTTGGAACTAGATTTATGTGTGGATTATACGTTCATGGAACCATATAGTAATGGGATATGGAGATGTCCCTGTTCGGATACTTACCCTGGCCGCTATGGGATTTATCATAGAAGTCGTCATTGATGCTAAGGTTGGTAATAACACACATTATATATCTTTTGCAAAAAAACAAAAAAGGACGATGAAATCGACACCGCGATACGTTTTATTAAATTTATAGTGGGGATATGAAAAAAAATATCGTTTGGCTTGATATAGGGGATCATAAAAATGACAAATATAAAGTGATATTGGCATTTCTTTTATTACATGTAGTAAACGTTTGGATAGTCAGCGTACTGCACACATGGGTACCATTAACTTCGAAATGATACCAGAAATATGTAAGGAATATCGCTTTGTTTGTCAACCTAAATTATGTTTTCTTTGAAAACAAGTGTATCTGACTACATGGATCCGCTGTCGATCCAAGCCGACACAGCACCTGTTTTTCCCATACAGTAGCGTAGTTGGTCTCGTCGCCCTCCGCTGTGACGGAGCCCTTTCAACAGGCTACTCGGGGACTTTCATGTTATTTAAATTTACACCATACATTTAATATACATCAACACTCATTAGGGTAGCCTATGCTAAATTCCCCTATACCACCGTCGGTGTCGCAGTTTTTGTGTAAACACTGTCTGTGTTTTTATATACATCCGTCAAACTTTGTCAAACAGCGTTACCGCGTTGGTTATTTTTACAAATAATTGAACGCTAGGTCAAGCATTAGACCGCGTTGTGAGCCCCGGGGACGTGCCCGTGACCCCCGGGTCACACTAACTCGTCTTATCTCCCAGTAGCGTGGAGTTGTACATCTGTAAGGCCAGGTGCATGGGCTACTGCCTGTGGCAGCTAAGATAAACACGACGGTAAACTCAACTTGACAGTTGAAACGTCAAAAAACTTTTCATCTTCAGTCAATTCACTACAATCTAGCTTCATGAAGTATCGTAAAGAACCAGAATGTTGACAGATCTCTCGCGGGTGACATTGGAGATTTGACGAGAAGGCCAGACGATAACTATAGACAAAAACACCAACACAATACTGCTTGAAAAATAAAACAAAAATCCTCAATAGCTCTCGTCAAAAGTTGTCATATTTGAAAACAAGTTGATGGCCTGTAGCTAATAAGGTTAGTCTTCGGGAAGAAATTATAATTGTATATGACAATGTATTCTATACCCCGGTGAGAACGAGCGGTGGGGGTCTTTCTGTTTCTCCATTCAACCCCGAGACGAGCGAGAGTTGTTAGGCCGAGTAGTTCATTGTGCCTGTCTGTCGGAAGTGGAGTTGATGAGGAGATTTAGGGCTAAAGAGGACCGCTAACCCTTCCGGCTGTCGCATGTCTCTGAGAGGAACATGTCGATAATCACGTTCAATGGACGGTGCATCGAAATATGTGTTAGATACAGTGTCAAAAAACCCTGATATATTGACAAGACGATTTAGAGTATTTAAGTCGATTATATTGTTCACATGCCTGACATAACTAACATTTATTACAGTAACTCGGAGCAAAATGAATTCGTTGCTATTTATCTGAATCTCAACGTAAACGCCCCTTATTTTGACACCTGGTATTAAATTCAAGAAGGGGCTAAATTGAAAGGATTTCAAACGCTTTGATCTATAACAGATATGAAAAGATTGTTGAGCCTCTATCGACATCGTTTCGGGTTTCCAATGTATGTCACCATACCGCCGAAGTATTACTTTTAAACAAGACTAAGGTCACAAAGGGCGAAGGGGCTCATATCTGAATCTTTGATCAAACTTGACCACTTCGGCACGCTGTTATAAATGTGACAAAACCCTTTAGGCCGTTGATTGAAAATGCGATTGTCCAATCGTTGATATTTACAAGAAGGCACGGTCAATGTAGTATAACGTCGATAGCTTTCGCAAACGTCTCAAATAGCCTTCACAAAGACAGAGGTACAGATGAATTTTTATTGAGCGTCTTTGTGTAGAGAAATATAAAAAGGACCTAGAGTACTCAACTAAATGGTACTACATGTAAATAAAATATGTCGTCCGCAAAGCTTCATCGTTCTGAGTAGGAGACGGGGCCTGGGTGATTAGGCCGCTAACAAGGCAAAGTAAACCTGTCTTACAAAGTCCGGGCCACAGGAGTGATCTGGATGAATGGGTGTATTGTGTATTTCAAGATTTATTTAGATACAATATATTCTTTATATAGGGTCTTTAGTAATAACAGTGAGAGAGATAAACACCCTATAAGATGAGAAAACGAATCTGACAAAAACAATCTCAGTTTTTGTTATGCCTTTGTATAGTAATGGTATGCCTTAAGTCTCACGGAGATTTAACACTTCATAAGGAGTGGAATCGGATAAGATAAATACAGTCTCTGTAATACCATATCCTTATTATTCCTATTATTGTAAATAGAACATAAGGTCAAGGTTATAGATTATGAAATTGACCTGTACAAGTTGGAAATGTATTTCTAATATCGGAATGCTGTGAATACACAATTACGTGTTGAATAGTAAGTAAAACTGAGAAATCGATTTTCGTTATGTATGCTATTATTTCGAAGAGTTGATCGTCCTCATAATTGTTAAAAAATAAATATATTTGAAATCGATATGCCGATAATCGACCGGGGCGTTATTTACATTGTGTGCTGTTTTAAACTTTAGTGAAAGTCTTTCTATACGTTTTTCACTTCAAGCTGTTAATCTTATTGTTCTACGGTTTCTGGTCTGGTATATCTCAATTCACATGATTAAATAACCCTTCAATTTATCCTCTGTATAAACATCTGATGTCAGAAAGTCAATAGAAGATTCCGGCGCCTTTCACCGGGTCCGTTTTGTTGTTTAGTTAGTAATGTTTACAGATCGATGACTGGGTAAATAAATTGTTTGATGTCGCTACCGGCGTCCTAAGAACGACACATACTTCAGTAGAATAACCAGTAACACGTCGTATTAACACTCAGTCTATTATTTACAAGTCTCACACGCCTTTTTTCTCCGTTTACTTATTTGCCAAATAAATGTCTACACGCGCAAGAAGCGCCAGAACACCACAGGACAGAGATTAACGCCACAAATTGAATTAATTCTAGACATTTGAACTTCTTAAAATATCGTGGAAGGGAGATGTTGAATTGTTCTTTCGGTAACCATACCGTGTAATCAAATGAGTAGCGTGTATTTTAATCCAATTTTAGATAGTTACCGACAAATACAAATAGTCCGCATCAGCGTGCCTCCGTCTCCGTTTTAGAATTAAATAACACACGAACAAGGAGCAACAGGGTTCAGGAGAGTTCAAACAGATATTACTAAGGATGAGCGAAACTTTTATATATAGGGTTTTAATTCCCAATAAACAGTTGTTTGTTATGCAGTAAACACAGCAGGATCATGCATAATGTATACGTAAGCTCAGGGGCATCTTCAGCTTTGTTAACATGCGAGGGAACGCAGGTCAGCGGCTTTTAATTAGCCTCACATATGTATTCCGATCTAGAGAGATATAAATAGTGAGAGGTTATAATTCCTTAATGTTCATTATTTACATGTGTCATATACATGTCCACACATATGTTGGCCATAGTAAACACGAACGTTAGCTCAGCGTTTGATCGCTAACATCTGACACGCTGATCAGTGGATGCCAGCTGAAGCAACGTAGATTGTACTGCCTCAATGAGATCGAAGTTTGGTCGTAAAACGCTAACTTGTTTTGTAAGTTGAGCTGTCACCATGTGAGTGTCCTGATGAATTGACGCCGTCAATTTGATTACAACGTAGCGAAATGGCATTTAAGAGACAGTTCACCTATTGTTGAGGTTTTAAAAAGCATATATATATACCTTGTGAGAAGTTGGGTACCGTATCTCCGGCCGTACAAATATTTCTAGTTGAGAGAACTGACATATATCGGACAGAAGTAGCCCGGGTGTCAGGAGTGTTATCTCCTGTAAAACAATCGACGCGACGTTCATCAGTGCAGTGACGCGAAATGCACCTGCATTGTCTACAACTAGGGGGTTGTGGTGATTATTTCTGGCAGGCGAGGATTGGGGCTTGTCGGCCGTGCATTCGCAGCGTATTTCTGTAACAGTGACTGCAGGACAGCACCAGAAGCCTGCTTCAGGTCCTTCTGTTTGGCAGCGATGCATTCCTACTCTCTCCCTCACCTCCCCTCCTCCCATACTCTAAACATAAATGTACTACTCACTACAACATTTTCTCTCCGATGGTGCTGTGTTCTAAAAGAAGCATTTACTTTTCCAGCGTCTAAGAAGTAAATATACACAGCGTCCTGTGTGTTCTTTGCAAATTTCGGCTGTACAGTGTAAGAAGGTACATGTACGAGTCGAATACAAGTTTATTAACACATCTGTGACTTATTTATACATCTGGCTGTGTTTGTTACGGACGACCAGCCGTCGTTTCGTCTGTGCTGCGTAACACTTCCCGGTCCTGGCGCGAGCCCACCGGGCACTGGGACATGCACACGCAACAATATAGCGCTGCACGCGTGAGGCAACCGAAATGAACAGAGCAGCTAGGGGCAACCAAATTGCAGCTTTTAATTAGGGATATTAATTATCTCCATGGGTCCGGCCAGAACAAAGCCTTGTTGGTGTGTTGGGAGAGGTGATGAGACTTCGTAAAGCAAGCAATTAGCACGGTGACCGGCTCTGCTGCTCATGTTGTGACAACCGATAGGTTTGTCAGTGCTATTTTCCCATTTTCCCCCATAACTTTTTTCATTGAGCTGAACCCACCCGCATACACAAAGAGACTCTAATTGGTATGTGGCTAGTAATAAACTCTCCCATTCCGTGTAAATAGCAATACGTTATGTTATACATAACAAAGGAACTGCTTTGACAGAAAGCATTTCCCTCCAATATGATATTTAATTTAGCTAGGTTCCCCAAACACCAAAGCCATGTCGGGGGATGATGAAAAAAATAGAATATTTATCGTATCGACAAACCCATCTTGACCGTTCATAATCCAATTATGAGTGCACGCGCTTTGTATTAGCACCACGCGATAGCATTAGGCCTAAAATTAGCTCGTGACAAAGGCGGCAGAATTACTGTCACACCTCCTCGAGGGATTTAATATGGAATCCCTGATCATATACATATCAAGTGTCTGAGTCTCCGAAAGATATGGAGTACGGGATTATGCGACAGCATGCATGACGTAGCCCATGTATGTTGGTTAGTTACACGGTTTAAACATTTCTTGTCGCGATATGTGTGGTATGTTGCCGTAATGCAGATGTAGCGACAGCCTGCAGTGCGTGGTCTATACGTTCGAGCAGAAACAAATATGAAGTGGTATTATAACAATAACGGCCACACGTTTTCAGCGTCCCATATATGTATATATACCATAGCTTTTTTTATAATGATTATAATGATACTGCTTGTTCAAGCTTTGTACCTATACTAACTGTACATATAATTGCAGTTAGGCAAGGCTATTTAATTGTGTGGACATATACTATTTACTGGTAATTTGTGTATGTCGGTAACTTGTTTGCTCATTTCATTAACTAACGTGCTATGTTGGCTACTCCAATTCCTTCGTATAAACATCCTGCTTCCTATAGACTGGCCACAGAAGGCTGGTATCACGCTCCGGTAAAGTACAACTTGATGAAAGTACATGTATGACATCACGGCACCCTCCTAGTCTTGTCCTTGGTGTAAGTTGGCAATGTTTCGTGAATAGTAACTCTATGTTCGAGTGTGTTCTTATTCCACACGAACAGTGTAAAACGCTATCTGTTTAAATATTTATGACACTTTTGTTAGTAGAAGATGGTAGAACATTGGTAACATCCTGTAATGGTAGTAAACGGGAGCGATGTGAAGATATAATTTTAATTAGATTGGGTCAAAAGTTTCAAGTCGTTGGAGTAAAGCATGGACAATTTTCGATTCCGACGTTTTATCGGTTTGTACACAGTCCGTTGGGTGGGGGCTGTTGTAAACCCCGTCCCCCGGGTAAGCGGTAAGAAGATGCAAGTGTTATCAGGGGAAATCAGGGTTAAAGTTCTCACACCCGGAAGAGATTGTTCATGCATGTAAAGTGAAGTCACTGATCACACAAACACAGTTCCAGGTGTTAATTCCCGGGGCTGATTGGAGAGTAAATTTCCGCGATTGCGCAAGTCCACCCTTAGGGACTACTATAACTGAATGGTGACTCGAACCCTGGTCACTGATGCTATGTCCCTGAGGAACGTGATCGCGTCGATCAGAGACGCCCAGATGCCGAACCCTCTCCGATAAAATTGTTATAAGATTGAGCAAATCAACCTAATCCTCCGATATTTAGATTGAGAGACATGTGTAGTCGCAAATTTTATTATCCGGCGCTGCGTGTTACATAAATATATGAGGGCCTATTTTTATATTTTATTACACAGTTAATATCGATACATGTAATTCGTTAAAAAAAGTAACATTCTCCATATTTTCGGGTAATTCAATCCGGAACAGACCTTCTGCCTAGGCAACTAACATATGCAATTTCCTTGTTTACGAATTCTTCATGTATGCATAGGTCTGGAATTCGGTGTTCTCTTTATCAGGAGAATATTGATTGCAGTTTTAATCACACAGATTACCGCCATCACCGTATGACCTGCAGGCGCCCAAGGCCGGCCTCGCTTTGACGGATCAATGGTTGCTGCTACTCAAGGTTGTAGCCAGGGCCCCTCTAGCGGGTTAATAAACTTAGAGAAATCAATAATAATTATAATTTGAATAAGAAAAAAATTATTAAAAATCAGTTTGGCCATTAAAAAGCACAGACATCGTCTGTTATCTCACTCAAGTTTTTAAACATTTGTTTCAATAAAACGAGGGACAACAAAAACCATTAGAGAAAAAGTGTTTTATTGTGGAGATAAAATGTTTGACAGCAATGTTCAGCATGATTGTTGTGAACTCTCTCCGCTGTCCGTGGTGCCCTGGCTGTCATTACGACATGTCTACACTACCGTATCACGAGAGCGCTATCTGCAGAATACACAATTATTTTAATACGAAATCAATTTTGCTGACAACCAGTGATCAATTGGCGATGTCAACATAAAACGGTAGCTATAAATCTTCACTTTTAAATACATGTAGAAGTGATTTTTTAAGGAACGAAAGTGAAAAACGTTTTTATTTTTTTTAATCTCTGTTTCGTGTCAAAATCGATTACAGACAATTTCGTGAATTATTAATTTCAAAATTATTTTTGAACTCGTCTGGCTTTGAAATAAAATTGATGGAGTGGTTTTCGTTATCTGTCAGTTATCGACACTTTTCATCGCCGACGTACTTCGTGTTTTTTAAGGTTACAATATACATGCCGCCTGTATTATACTGTGACACACCGGAAAGATATACAAGTAACCTACAATGTATGTTACTCTCTCAAGCTGAACGTCTGTCTAAACCAATTAATGCCACGAATGGCGAGCTTAGGTCATTTCCACAGCAGGTATTCAATTATCCTAATATTTCTATCGATATAGATCAATTAGGCCTATTCAATATCGCAGTAGTGCAGTGCGAAACGAGAGACCCCGATAATTAATGACCGTATACAATTTCCCCTTACACATCATGTCCATTTCAGCGCGTACCTAACGACCACAGGAGATGTGTTATTACACATTGGCGTAATGGAAGTCCGACAAGAAAGGATGGAAGACGTACAGTGATCATACGGGTTATTGGATGGACATCAGGAGAGCAGCGTGTATACAAATGTCTATCAATATATAGAGGTTTTTTTATTTATTAAAGAGCAGACGTCTTTTAGAAGGTTTCTTTATACTGTCCTGACTTGTCAGATGTACTCGTTATTCGAATTTGTCTGCAATATATCAGCATTTTATCAAACTCACACAAATATTGTACCTCGTATAATTCTCTTTCGTGAACAATAAACAGAAATCCGCCAGACGTTTATACCAGGCAAGGCCAAGTCAGTGCATACATAGATTGGATTATATATGTCGTTACTTATGTTAACAGCTTCGTAGACTATAGCGACAGGGACATATACAATGGCAATAACATTTAGATGACTTGACACTAGACCATACGTGCCATTACAGTACATTCTATTATGTCGTGACGTACCCCATACCTCTGCTGCTGTCCGTTATTATTCGTCTGGATCACGTGATATACAGGGTGGGTGTGGATATGTTGCAGAGAAACGTTTTACACTAGCCCTATTTACATGTTTAAACGTATGATGTCTGGCCTCAGACCGACATGGCGGCCATTAACGGCCATCTCGACTTGGCACGAAGTATTGGCCAGCTAATAGTTAATGACACTGCATTTAAACCCATGCAGTCAGGGTATTTTAAATTCAAATCGCCTTCACACATGTCCAGACTTAAAGGCCATTGCCAATTCGCCGATGCTTTAGCATAAATCAAAATGTCATTATGGTCAATGAGACTGAAAAGTTGACTGGGTGGACACTGCGACGTGTATTCGGGATTTACGTAATGAACCGTACCCGCATCGCATGCATGTCAAGTGTCGCGCATGATTACCGACGCGATGCTGGTCAGTCGTCGGAGGGTCAACGTGACTCGACTTATGGGAGAGATTTATTAGCTTAGAGAATGATTAATGATAAACTCGACATTCATTACCCTTACTTTAAATGCGATGGTCAGTTTTGATTGACCTTGGTCCTAGCGTGACATTTACTGCGTTTACACCGCCATCAGTTCCCGTCCAGTTTGTACTTGACAGTTCAGTGATGTGGAATGACGCTGGTAGAAATCACTCATTAAATCGAAACAATCAGTTCTTATTTTGCACCTTTTTTAATTGATAGACTTTTTCGGGTTTCATTTTATAACATAAAATAAACAACTCTAAAAGTGATGACGTCGTATGCAGCAATGTTTAGCGCGGTAATTCTAACCTGTGGTCGATTAATAATTGTCGGCGATTCAATTACAGCACTGTCATGTGTTTTTTGCAAAACAAGCTTTGTCTTTATCAGCAATGAATAAATAAATATTAATGTACTATTTATACAAAATAGTCCTTTAAAATTCAATTAGAAGGAATGACAAGGGGGTTTTAAGAACCCTTAAAATAGTAATGGCTGTTCCTTTAAAAGATGCAAATACAGTGTACTGTATTTGAAATAGCCCTTTTTCTGTTTTTGTATTCCGTCCTTAGAACAAAACCTCACCTCCACAATTCCTTTAACATGGGACAGTGAAAGTGTTAATCATTGCATGCAGGTCCGTCATTGGAAAAATTGATTACAGTTTCGTGTCAAGACTCACCATGAAGACGCTCCATGTACATGTAGTACGCCTCATAAATACCCTTGTTTTGACTTCGGATATAGCTAGATACAGTGTCACATGACGGGAAGCACACACGACGACCTTGCATCTGACGTCAGGTACATCACTGTGTCTCCGTAAATAGGACGCTCTCTCATTACCGACTAACGACATTCTGCTAGGTTCGCTGATTTAACATCAACGCTTTTCGAGATTAGAAACCAACACACACGGTAATGGTTTATTCCCTGCCCATTTCATCAGTTACAACTTCATTAATTGTCTGTTAATTCACATTCAGCTTCCTCGGGAGTGCAATTCAACTCGACTCTCTCTCCCAATAATCTACAAGTGCCCACGATAGCGAACTTAATAATTAGGTTAGCCTGGCAATCAATACACGTGGCTACCAAAGGATTCCGCTACATTGATGGAGTTAACCCTGTCGATCCACGGGCAGTACCCCTTTAAGGTTTTGGTTACCTTTATATACACGGAAGATAACATGGTGACTAGACTTGTGTAGTTCTCGAACGCTTAATAATGCGACCTTTATGTACCATTGATTCCCTCATTACGGGTTTCTAACATCTACTAGTGACGGGAAACGCCGGTCCAGCGAAAAATATCTTCTATTGTCACATACATTAGCGGGAGTCGAGCTGATTATAAGCTTCTTTAACATCTAAATGACTCTGTTTTCATCTGCGAAATCAAATCAAAGAAAAACCGTGAGGCCTCTAATACGATCTGGCGTGGACAACAACGAATCTTCATCCTCTGGGTTCATTGGTGTCACTTGCTGCTGTCACCCCGCAATATCTCGTTTTGTCCCGCTCATGTCGTCTGCTCCTTGGGGAGAACGAGACCCAGTGAGAGTCTCGCGAGAGCGGAACGAACGACAAAAACCTGACGGAGGGTCGAGGCGTTTTGTATAAGAATTCGTGTTCGGTAGTCCAAACATGTGCTGTGCTCAATCAATACTATTTTATTCAATTCTTCTAGAAAAAATATACCGATATTTAAAATCCTTGTCGTGCCGCAGACATAGTGTCTATTTGAAACATAATTATACACTTTTCTGAAAACTTTCGGCGTAAAGGTGGCGCAGTTTGCCTCCATGGGGATATGACCCGCCCCATTGCCCATTTATACCACTACCAGCTTACTTGAGCGGGTCTCACGTCCTCGCAAGAAATCTGACTCCTAAGGGCACAGCACTGTTGCCAGATCGTTACCAGGAAGGATGGTATTATAATCCGCTATGCTGACGTGAATAACATATTAAAATCAAACTTAATATGTTTTCCACATATGCGGGCTACGATAATGGTATGAAAGTCTGATGTATTCAGTCTTAGGAACCCTCCTCTACCATTTTGGCCATTTCTGGTCATATTACCAGTTTCTATGTCCCGCCATTTCTGTCTGTTGTACTATAAGATGAACTAATGAGCATGCCCTTGCTCTACATGTGACATATTTTCTTACATGTACCAACTTGACGTGAAAGACATTACAAAGGAACGCACACGACCTCAACCCATTTGACTGGATGCATTTAGAAAAACATAACCTGGAGTTATTGATACCCGAATTTGCCTCCGTGACAAGAGAGCTACAGAGACATCTACAGTTCACGCCATTCTATAGAGACAGCAGCATTCGATTATATTTAAATGTGGAGTATGTTTCTATGTTTTATTGTCTTAAACCTTTTACATTGCCCGCCGAAGAAATTGCTGCCTTTTCTAAGCAATAAAACGCTCCGTATTTATAGTTCTTTCTCCTTTGTTTATATATTGTAGACAATTTTCTTTGACGGATTTGGGCTTTTTTAGAA
Organism: Mizuhopecten yessoensis; assembly: GCF_002113885.1. Taxonomy (NCBI): domain Eukaryota; kingdom Metazoa; phylum Mollusca; class Bivalvia; order Pectinida; family Pectinidae; genus Mizuhopecten; species Mizuhopecten yessoensis. The sequence continues at coordinate 597,112 of NW_018407983.1, forward strand.
AGCGTTGCCGAACAAAGATTTATAGGAAAACTTGTGTTGAGCTATCCATATCCATACATATGTTTGATGTAGCAACAACTTTAGACGTCGCTTATGGTAGCAGAAAATTCCGCGAATATTATTTTTCGATCGATTTTTTGGTTCTGTTTCATATTCGTGTTTTTGTTTGGAATGATATGGATCTGATTAGTATGTATATTTAAATAGTTTTTAACATTTTACTCCGATAGGTAACGATTTTAGATAACATATTTGCCCACTTTATATGTAGATTTTAATAAATGTATTTATGAAAACTTTCCTTAGTCTGGCACACGGCAGAGCCTTTTTTAATTTTATTCTCCGAGTGTCAATAACCATTCCGTAATATATGCAAATCATAGTAACCAGCGCCTTTGTCCATCTTGGGGATCATAAGGTAAACGTTTTAGGGAACATCAAGTAACTGGACGAAAGCAATAATAACTGTATCTAGTATTTGCTTCAAACATATTCATGTGTTATTCTAAATTTGGAACCGACGTTATTTTATCCATCCCTCTTCTCGTCTTGAAAAAAAGGGTGGATGCCTTCAGATTCAAATAACAGTGTATTTTGATGGCGGATTTAAATATCAAAGGGATTAATATATAGCTTGATACATGTACTTGTCTATGACGTCACTAATGGGCACTACTTCATTCTAGCTTGTAAACATTGCATGACAAGCCTCCGTTTTGACATGCAACGATGAGCTATGACCAACCGCCATACAAATCACTTCCTGTCACGTGGCAACGCAGGAACTATATCTCCGATACTTAATTCATTGTTACATGGATCCCGTTTGATGAAACAGGATATGCAAGTTTTCCACAACGATGGCGTCCTTAACCTAAATCTATTTAATTATGAACTGCTATCAGACAGTTTCTGTTTCGTTTTGAAAAGGTTTAGTTGTAATCGACGAGTTAAGGTTACTTGTTACTACAAAGTCCTGCCATCAGTTTTCTATTATCTCGACAATACATTTATTTATTGTACAAACGAACGAGCATGAGGAGCAAATAACGGCGACACTATTTCAATTTACACCCATTTATGATACAAAAAATGTATGTGAGCAACAAAGGCCTTTCTTATCAGTGAAACATGCATTCGCCTTTTTTATTATTTATCTAATATCCGCGGCCGTTTGCCCTGAATTGCGTTATACATTTCTGTGCTAACAACTTCATATGCTTACATATTTATTTCTTTTGACACTGAAAAACGCTGACATAAATAGACATCTGCTTTCAATTTGCCATTGTGCACAGTCTAGTTCAAGCTATAAGAAAGCGCTGTTTCTATTCGCACTTCTTAAAATCCCGTTTAAACGTGATTGTAATTAAGCAATATTTCACATCCTGTTACACAATGTGTTGTTAATCGCTAACACGTTGAGCTTGTTAGAAGTAAGCAATGTCAAATACATATGATTTAAAAGCTAATTGCAGTCAATTTTCCTTATATTAGGCTATTTCCTCCGACGGCGTTAGATCCGAGATTTACATCTCCCCTCTAATGTCCTGGTATGGTGTGTATATGCAAAGTTGTGTTTCTGCAATGTGTTGTCTATTCTTTATTTCCTTACTTGATTTGACGCTGAAAAACGGAAGTTCGCCATATTTCCATCTAATTGCAACCCGAGTCACCGTCATGTTGCGTTATAGCAGCTTGTTTGCAACAATTGTTTCAGCTTCGTTAGGTATCTCCAAGACGCTTGGGTTTGTGACAGTTGGAATGATGTATGATTACAACCGATGACGATGATTCTAGTGATGCAGAAACACGCCCATACAACTACAGCTGATGTCGAGCAAATCCCGCGAGGCTTAACACGAATAAATATAACTCTGTCGATGGGATTTTACATAATTTGCAGTATGAAATTGATATTTCGCATAACATCATTCATTCAAGGTGATGTTATGTGGCATTGTGGCTTTACAACATCGCCATCTCCCGTAGCGTAATAGTTTGATGTATGGTACGATAGGGTAAAAACGAATATTAGGATTGTATGTAGCAGAATTAGGGACACCATGGTTGGGCTCGATCCATGTGGCGATATCTCGCTTTTTCATTTATCCGTTATTTTACGAGACTATATTTCAGTATTCGATGACAATCAGGCTATTTAGTGTGATAGAAATTGTGGCAATATCGTCAGGATTGAAACACACGCAATATTATATACCATAAATTTCTGTCCCTTACAATATCGGGCGCGTTACACATTAGTGAGAACAGGATTTATTGCTGTCGATCGGCCATATGTTTTGGTAAAAAGCGATACAAATCCTTCAATCTAAACCATTTCTATGATGTGAGTATAGGCTTAAGCTTACTCAGCAGATCTCAAAGCCTTACGTGTCATCCTATCAGATTATCCCCTGGCCATAGTTCCTCCATTGTCAACTGACCTCCTTGAAGGTCACTGAACCGCCCGGATCTGTCTCTTGTGACGTACTCTCATGCCGCTTAAAATGTCTGCCCCGTTGAGAAGGTTATTCAGCATAGTCGCGACACTGATATCGTGCTTACAACTCATCCCATAAAATATTTAAACACACAATGTGCGACAGGTGTCAATGAGGACATTTATGCCATCATGACTTGACAGTTATCTCCCATTGTAGCACTAAGTGGGGATTTCCCTCGCAACAGAAGAGGATTAGTACCATACGTACAGTACATGTATTACCGGCAGGGCGCCGATATTTGGTCACGTGATCATATACGCAATGACCTATATATCAGTCAATATAATAAATAAAAAACATGTTCATGCGGGCTATTGATGTCAAACAAAGATAAGACTATTTTCTAATTTCCATCCACATATTATACAGTTGCAATAGTACTAGTTTTAAAATGAACAAAACAGAAGTTATACTATATATATACACACCGCATATTATTAATTTTTAATTCAGATCAATATATGTATGCTAAATCTAACTTTATGTCAGTGTTTGATTAATTTGAATTCCATTTATGTACATAGTAAAGTTTGCCATTCACTGGTCCATGGATGTGTAGTATCTGACATTAAAACAGTTTTATTTCTGATAATAAATCCAAAATGATTATCACTAATGATTACTGACACGTTGTTTTCAATTCCAAAGCCTTGCCGTATAACCCATAGCATGCTAAAGTCCAACTCAAAGAATATCAAACTCCAAAATTTGCATAACCTAAAGCATTCGATTTCAGCTTTTTTTGTCATAATAAAATGCATGCCATAATCACTAACCGTGACCAAAACCATTTAAATATTTAAGCAGTTTCTTTCAGCCGTCTGAAGTGTAAAAGGTGCATTGTCACAAACGGTGTGTATCGCACCGGATGTAATTAGTGCACCCGTTAACGGGCTAATTGAGATTCTGAAATATAACGGTGTTTATATGAGTTTTAATATTTAAAATGTATGGGTTTACGATTATAGGTTACTGGAATACCAGTGTACATGTCGTTTAGTACCGACGGAAACTTCAATATTTCGTACTCGTTACTGTTTAAAATAGTCAATTGGAATAAAATGCCAGCAAAAATATTACATATTTATAAATTGCCGACACAATTAGCAAATGATGTTGTACTCTATTTCATTTTATATAAATAATATATTTCTTTTATGTGTTTTTAGTTACATAACGTTCTGTAACGCTGTTACCGTAAAACAATCGATTATAATACCCTCAGGATTTTATTAAAGTGATGGTCATTCTTACCTAAAATATATTGTTATCATTTTCGATTTCTTTCTCACACATCAAATTAAATAGAAGGGGTTTCAACAAGTGAAGTTTTTGTGTAGTCGTAAACATCCTGTGTGTCATTGTGGCCTCGCAAACGCAAGCAAGTTCACACTGGTGATATAGCGAACCAACCTACGTCAGACGTTATACGTACTTGACATTTACATGTTTATAATAACATATAACTGTTGGCATCGAGGTTCAGCTCTCTTCAGGGATTACACAGCGGGACCAAGTGGTACAAGCGAGTACAATAGAATTGTTAATCATATTTCTTAAGTTAAGCAGATATTACAAATACTTTGTGTTTCTGCGCCAAGCATCACAATATTCCAAACCTCATTATAGCAAAAGCAGCGTTCATATTGACATTCCGCGATCTTTTAAATAACTCATTTTAATGTTTAGTCATATGTATAGCAGGCCAAAATAATCAAAACCTCGTTAAATGATACATGTATGCGAACAGGTACGTACGCATGAGGAGCCTGAGGATTAATTCAAATTTGCAATGGTTACATTCCTCTCTCGATTATGTAGTGATATATCTATAGCACGCTAATGAGGTTCTCTGATGTGCTGATAGCGGCGCCTCCGAGTGGATCTCAGCGGCGGAACTGTATACAATTTACAAGCACTAACGATAACGGTTATTTGTATATACAAAGTTTGCTTTCAAAGCGAACATGTCTAGAGGTGTTTAGATTCTACATCTCCACAGCATTTGATGTGTATTGATAATGCAAGTCTGTGAGAGTGCGCTGTTGCACAGTCTGATCTTCCGTCGACCTGTTGTCTAATGACTCAGAAAGAGTAGCACTCTTTAAAATATAAAAGGAAGAGAAACATAAATCTGGAACGCTCGTGATATATACCTTATTGGTCGTGTTGATGACATTAAGAGCTCTGCTAGCGGCGACAGTTTGATTGCATTAAGAGGTCTGCAGATATATGTCATATGGTTCTGCACTTTCCAGAAAGTCGTTGGACCATTCTTGATTAGCGCTGACGATTGAAAAAAAAAAAAAACGTGCAGCTGCTCTTTAAAGAAACAGTAAGGGTGGTTCCTTTTCTCCCCTTGTTTCTTGACATACACGGAAATAATTCACATTTTATCGAAAACGTGTGCAACTGAAGCATCGTGAAAGACTTGTGCCTAAAATATACGATTAATCAACTCAATTGGTTTACTGAACACAGTTCCTCTGTATCCTAGATGCACATAGTGGGAAAGAAAATTCCTGGAAATCGGTACTGGTCAATATTGATGAAACGGTCTATATTGAAGTCTACACGGGTTATTTTTCATGAACAATTTGTCAATTTTAGATGCAGAGTGGCGTGCTTTCAGTTAAAATGGTTCGATCAGTGCATATTGGTTAAACCGCAACAGGAACCATAGATAGCTGCAGCTGAACTGTTCTTTCTTCCGGTCGATCAAACAAGCTCGACCCGTCTAATGGACGGTTCTCCCGATGTCTGCCTCCCCTGCTTCGTCTCATTATTAGTAATTACATAACGCAATATACACGGACAAAGTTGGCGTAAGTGGAGTGTGTTATCCCCGCTGCTCAGTCTGGGCCCGTTATTGTACAGTGCAATGTCAACAGAGGATTCGGTGTCTTTAATCAATTCCTCCCAGTTCAATTAAGATATTAATGTAACGATAGATGATGTTATATATGGTATAGGTTCCGTCGGTACGACCCTTCTAAAGGAAGGGATCACAAGACAGCTCTAGCCTTGTTCTACATATCTTGAGTGATCTTTGTACTAAAACGTCCAGTCAGATGGAAACTAAATTGGTGTTTGTCGCTTTTGATAAGATCTAATGGTTAATTTATCTCGGGACACTTCTACCAAATATCCGACATGTGTCCGAGGTTCTTTGTAACTTATTAAGTGTTTATGGTCAAGTGCACAGCCAATACTTGGGGATTGGGAATAATGACATCAACCCACTCCATTACTTTCCGAATCGATCCGACTGTTTCCATAAAAACATCGAATAGACAGGACGCTTGAGGGAGTATGAATGTTTTCCGACCATTTCAAACATTTGTCCGAACCAGATTCGATTGCTTTTTGCATAATGGTCATATATGGTTCGTCCGTCCGTCCTGCGTTGTGGGAGATTGTGATTGTTTACCCGTAGCTTGTAGCATATGGCACGTCAGAAACATTAGTCAATTCATTTAGATTCCTGTGATACCGGGAATTGAACAAATGTCATAAAAATCTGACCATGGCCTCCTGGTAGTATCGCTGAGTGATAATGAAAACCCTATAGGCACAGTGATGGGATCTCACTTAGAGTAAGGTCGACAGTAGTTAGCTTTAAGTTCGTGTACATTGAACAACGTTGGAAAGTGATAAATACAATTATGACGTCATAAACGATGTTTATGTACACGAGTGTTATGTTTTCCTTCGCCGAATTTTACTGAAAACAAACGAAAATTTAAATTCTGATAGAGAATATTCCGTTATTTTAATACGCAATATTTCATTATTTATCTATTTATCATTTTTTATTTACTTATTATTATTAATTTTTTATTTTTTGCATCATTGTTATTAAATTTATATATTTTTCAATCGCCTTTGTGTAGTTTTTAAAATTTGAAGAGGAATTACAGCCGTAAGGAAACTCATACGTAATGTTTCCTGAAAATCGATCAACGAGAACATAATGACAAAATTACAAACTTAAAACCTTGTGTATGAATTTAATTCGGGAAAATTTATTGAACAAGGTGCAGCTCTTGAGCATGTGCGTGGGCATGTCGCGTCATTAATTTCCTGTTGATTACTGCTGCACATTCTCTGATGGTTTGAAACCAGTTTCAACATTTTACCCAACATATGTATGCCTGCTTAGTTAAAAATAAGAAATAGCACAGCACTATCAAAACTCGATATTTTCGATTCTACATATCTCATTCAGTAGCAAACCGATGAAACAAACCCTTTGGCGCCTCACATTTGGATGATGTCTTCGATAAGAGCGCGTAGAACACGCGACCGCGGACTTCGGGGAGCAGTTCGTATTTGATGTAAGGCCTAAGTGTCAGATAGGGCTGTAGTTTGACCGGTTCTGACCATCTCCGACAACGTTCTCGTTTGGATTAACGATGCGGAGATAGTAAAACGCACATGAAAATTCTACACCTATCTCGTTGTAGGGACATATACAAAGTTATAAACATTCCTGGTCGTAATTATGTTCAAGAATCAAGGCCATGCATACAGGTTTTCTTTCTCTAACAATGGAATGAAATAGTTTTTTAGATGCAATATCAAAAATAGTATAGCAAAAATGCGTTTGCAATTTACAATATAAAATGAATATTTCCTTTACGAACTAATCGATATAGAAAGTACCTAAAGATATCTAAACGTGAATTTATTTTGTGTCAGTCGCATTTTCGTTTTTCGTGCGTTTTACGTCATCGTATGCATGCCTGGTTTTGTGTTCCAGAACGAGGTTTCAGCTTTTCAAATTGCAACGAATCATAAACCTTCGTGACCTGGTCTTTGGCAGATCGTAAAACATGACTCGTGGACGGCTAACCAAAGGCATTACGCATGGATGTGACAGGACAATGCCAGTGACGTCACTTGTTGTCATGATGACCTTACAAGGGAAAGATCTACCCTGTACAGTGTATAAACTCGCACACTGATTGGCCGGATTTACGTTATCTATAGTGTTCGTGATGGTTTAGGGAAGTAAATCTGTAATGTAGGAGACAGTTAGAAGGCTGCTCCCCACTATACCGTACCCCGACCTCTCACTTACACAGCTTCTCGGCAGGCTAATGTTGGACGTGTACTGACAAGTTTATGTACAGATGAAGGTTCTGAACAGTTTGCTATGGATTCTTTGAAGGTCGTGTCACCTTATGCTGTTACAAAATGTCTCAAAATATCTCCAAATGTCACCTACCTCTCACCAATATATCCAAATGCCATGTGACTTAAATCAGGTCTCGCTGACCTTCCTGAGAGATCGAAATTCCTTATTGCAGAAAACATATATCAAATTAGAGAGTTAGAACATGGTTTCCTACAGACACAATGAAGTACGTGATTCGTACATTTGTATTAACAGAGATCACACTACCTTTTAAGTCTGTCTATCACTTGTACTCGTTCGATCCAATTTCTGTGGTAGACTATAGGTTCTTCACTGTAGACGTCTCGGCCGTCTGAAGATCAGCAAAAGTACAGATTAAAACTGACGTTCAAACGAATCACTATTCTTGTTTTTGGTTGAGTTTAAAGTCATTGTCATAAAAAACTCTTTAATGAATGGTTTTAAATGTCCTTCTTATGAAACTTAACATATTATTTTTCATTTACGGAATGAAGAGACCGTGTCATTGAATGAGCTTATATCATCCATATCTTAATGTAACGTTACCTTGGTACCGGGAAATATTATTTCCTTAGCTGGACGTAGTAGCCTACTGCACAACAATTTAACCTGAATAACCTTAACGTGTGTTAGGGCCGTTAAACTGTAACAAAACAAGGAAACAAAAACTCTCCATGTTGAAAATGATTGTCAGCACGTGTTCCTAAATCTCATAAGAGTTACAATTTATGGACACGCACTTAACTCACTCATTAATAAATTAACATCTTCATACAGGTCAATTATACGACAATCCGTTTAAATCAAAAAAAAAAAAGGAAAAGTAAATTACAACTTGACCATATAAATGTATAAACAACTGTTTCTACTGAACATTCCATAAACGACCGTCGAAGAGGAGAAAACAAGCGTCTCCGTAACATCTGGGTTTCGTGAAATGCTTTGAGATCTAGATCTACACAGCTATTCTAAGCGTCTACAAGACGTAAACTTGGGAATATAGCCGTGCCAAGTACTTAGTGGCGTTCTGATAACTATGTGATATGTTTATGACAGCTTAACAGGGAAAACAACATTCTCCCTCCGAGAGGTCTTCTAGAACCACGTTTTAATTCATACGGGAGTCGTTTTGTGTGTATATGTTTATATTATCGAGAAGGTGTTGAATGTACCTTATTTTCTACAGAAGATATAGGATTTATTTAACTGTAGAAGTTATACAAACCATACCATGGTCAGATATTGACCAGACCCCCTGTAACACTTACTTGGGGAGTAGGCTGATTGGACACATCGATACAAGCGTTCACCGACCTCGGTAATACAACGGGTTCACAAGTACGCGGCACCATCGCAAACTACATATAAGATGATTGGATGTTTGATAGTCAGTCTGAGAAATTCTAAAAGATTAATTGCATCCTTCAGAAAGTAAGGCGTATTTAAAGATGATGAATTACCTCAATTGCCAAATTGATTTTAATTTAGGACATTTTGTTAATTGTTTTCATCATGAACTTGTTATACTGAAACCTCGATTCCGTGCACCTTGTAACATCCACCCCCGCATGAAAAGTCTGACGTTATCTTGTCTTGGGGTGTACTGATCACGTGATTGGGATACTTTCGAGAGTGTCCTATTTAGTTGAATCCCTTAACATCCAATATAGGAACGAAACTGATAAACATTCATGTACTATCGCTTCATCTGGCTGTTGGTAATGTTAATGCAATTGAGACGATGTGTCGATGCATTTCTGACAGAAAGGACGAAATGGGTAAACATATCATCGCTTCATCTGACCACTTGTATTATCAAATTGCAATTAAGACGAACTGTCTCTATGCAGGTTTGACAGCTGATTTTCACCGATTCGGAACACTGTTGCTTTGTTGTTCTCAGCTATACACAGACCACAACGGCAGCTATTTGCTCTCTTTAAATGACAAAGGACACATGTTTACGAAAGCCTTCACAATTCGTCTTCAATACTGTTTGTGTACAAAACAAACTTGGATAACGTTTTTCATAAAATCTCTATATAACGCCAAAAATCACAGGCCCAAAATAGTGACAGTATAGTGAGATACAGTATAGTATTAGTATAGTATACGATGTTAATGAATATCATTAAATTCGGTACCCTGCATGTCTTCCCCCACAGCAGTTAAAACAAGACTTGATACCCTTTGCATGATACAGCTAATTAAAACTAATATATTAAAATATGTAGTGCAGTATGCGTCGTTACAACGCTGTTCTGTTCATTTTGAAACAAAATTATACCAAAATACTCCCCGTAGACCGCTTGGGTAGACTTAAATATTTTAAGTTTGATTAGGTTATTGGTAGTTCAGAGTTTCTACGCATGGTGCCTTTCCGATGGAATCCAGCGATTTTGACTTACGCGTCCATGGGTTTCGACAATCGATTCTAACTTAGGCCTCCAGAGGGTCTGTTTCTGGAGTCGGGCCGACATGACTGTCGTGCCACCACGAACCTCTATCATACATACTCTACTTGAGCTGGAGTTATAGACAGTCGTATATGTGAACTTGATATCGAAATCCTATATATTTTTTTCCTGATTGAAGAATTGCAGACCTCTGTAGATTAAATATTTTTAATACGTTTAGCGTTTGCGTTAGTAGCCTTGGTCCATTTATGTGATAAATAAACATAGTGCAGGAGTCTGTTTTCATTCAATTTCAAAACATCATGTTTTACGTGGATTATATCAGTTATTTTGTTGGCCAATCAATATGTGCTGTGTGTTCTTACTTACGGTACGTAACAGTGAAACAACCGCACAAACTAACAATGTTAGGCGTTATCTCTTCTTGTGGCAGTTATTTTTGCCAAAAACATTCAGACTCCTTTATCTCTCTATTAACAAACGTTGACCCCACCCGTACTTGAACGTCATTAGGTCTTGTTTAGAGTTCGACCGGTACGTCACGTTACGAATGGCACGTTTGATAAACAATTTCTTGTTGGTTACGATAGACACTTGACCATGCCAAGCGTTTGCAAGATAAGACATTGATTCGAAACAGTGGCAGTATGACGTAATAAAAACTGATCGATAGATTGACCAATCACATCAACACGTTACGATGTGAATGGTTACCGACACTGTTTCGTATCAACTTCAAAGTCTATTGTGCATAACTCGGGACAGGTCTGAGGTAATCTCCGGAATGTCGGTACATATGTACGTAAGCCGCCATCCACAATACGCGTTCTCTGCCGGCACGCAAAGACTACGTCGCAAAAAAACTAGGCTAAGAAGTGACGTGACCTCCATATTGATTTTTATTAATGTGTATCATGCTTGGAGAAAAAGCAATGTTTCCAAGGTGATTATGCTAATAATTCGTTCTACCTTTGGTTGAAAGTACATATTTATTAAAATCACAGGCCGCACTCCTGTCTGAACATGAATGTATACTATATATCTTAATATAGAAAACATCTTAATGTGTAAAAATAAAAACCGTTATAACGAGGGATACCCACGTGATAATCTCGTTTGATATAAAACGTTTAGTACCGGATAATGAAGCAGAAAAACAAAGCCCGTAAAATAGGTTAATGATACAGTGTATGTACTATACTCGTCTCTTGAACAGTGTATGTAGTTACCGTTATATCTCTCCGCGTGTGTGAGGCCGCTCTATCTAAGCCGGAAGACCCGTTCATTTGTTCTCTACCTCAAGATGCAGGTGGTACTGCATCCTACACTGAGGTCGAGACCGGTGTTGACAGGACTACCTACGAGGAAACTCATATATCTAATCATAAACGATGATCCAGACTCCACATGTTTATTTCTACGGCCAAATCGATTTCAGATACGACCTACCTCAGCGATGAGGCCTTGGATAGAAATATAATGCACATGAAGGGAAATTAAATAAACCAAGGATACTGAAACTTTCCCCGATCTCACCAGTCTTACCGTAGTGTATTATCAGCAATGACAGTCTGCGACTCGATATGGGAGATTCTGCTCCCGTGTGCATTCTTTACGGTAAACCTATAGACTGATATACAAGCCCCGCATGCTTGTGAAAGTGGCTCATAAAGCCTTTATCGCCGCTAATACAGTTTGTCCATAATTATCCCTACGTGTTAAGCGATCATGACCTTCACTTTAGTAACCTCTGCGTAAGTTAGTGCCTTCATTGCTAATTCGTAAATTTGACTAATTGACAAGACACGGTCGGGAGGGTAAGATATAAAAGCTTATAGCCAAATGTGTTGTACGTGTCAACCGTAATCACATCCATCTTCTGTCTTCTATCTGAGAATGTATCGCCACAAGTGTCCATCTTTGCCATAGATCAGCGAGATACCGTGACACCCGCTTCGTCTGGTCCAGCCGAAAACTAAATCAAACGTTTACTTCATTTAATGTACAGTATGGTTCATTTTATGCCGATTCATTATGTGAGTTGCATTTTATGCTGATATCAGCCTTAAAAACATGCTTTGGCCATTTTTATAAACATTACATGCATATGATTGAGTTAAACTATATAGTTGATTAACCTGACAGCCATGGCACCAAGCAGCCGTTTGATTTGTATGTTTGCCCGACGATGCCACCCCTGCGCTGCTGGTTACCGGCATATAATCCACGGTTTTTGGCATCGAAAACACCCAAAAGTACACAACCATGGAAAGCACATGCAATCAATGTGCGTGATCCGCGGAAACTACCTGTAGGGTAAGCACGATAAAGCGCATCAGGTTTGTTAACGAGACTATCAGACAGGATCCCAATATATATACGTCTTAACATTGTACCCAAGTTCTACTGGCATAGATATGATAAAAGCTGACGGAACATCCATTGGAAAAAGACTCTTATCAAAAACTCTAATAAATCTAGCCATGTGCATCAATTAAAAATTCGTGCATCCTGAAATACTTTTTATGAGATTTTAAACAGAAATGAGTCTCGGATGCGCGTTAAGATAAGCCGTGTTACGTGAAACCCCACTGTGTTACCGAAAGATATATAGCGCCAGATAAACATCTGATGACACCTTCCAGCATGACGTATTGTGATTGGACCCGGGACGCATGCGCATATGTATTGCTGGTCTGCAGGCAACATGTTATAAAGAAGGTGTCAGGAACGAATGAGTCGGATATAATTTCGTTGAAAAATGGCGCAAGTGGCGGTGTCATGTCTTCGTAACAATGGTTACACTTCTCGGAATAACTGTCATTTGTTGCCGGTGACGATTATTGGATAATGTAATATCAAGAACCTGCCGAAATGATACGGATCCGAGATAATATGACTGTTCTGTATTGATGGAATGGAAAGATCGATAAAAATACTGTTGATATAGAAAGATATTTTAATGAAGACGGAACTAGGTAGGCGGTTTTGCCGCTCGCTATGAGGGCTGCCTTATATAATCTTGATGGTGAATCGTCACTAACGGGCACGTATTACTGCCATAAACTGCTGGTTCTCACAAAAACCTAAACCCAATTTGTTCACCAGAAACACACCAACCATATAATTGTGACTTTGATCTAAATTTAGACCGCGTTCTACATTAAGGTGGTATGAGAAGCGAGATGCTCCTCGTTTTAATTTCACTTTGAAAAATGTACACCTTCAGAACTAGAAACTAGAACAGCCTATATTGGCAAACCCCGATGGCCTTTACAATATAAAGAGTTTCATTAACGTAGGCCTACAGATGAGCCAAAACGACTTTCTTCACTGGATGGGGGTAATTAGCTATGCGTGCGTAATTCATAGCAACATGTAAATTTGATACAGAGATTATAAAAATAATCCGTATGAATTCGTAAGTAAGGCATTTATATCAAATTTAAAAAGATGGTTTAAAATCAAAAATTAAAAACGACTCTTCAAAGCGTACTGGTCTTATTCCGTAGTTAAGTTATAGATAAAGACTGTCTCAGACAACATCTTAAAATTCATCATTCATGATGTCGTGAGTGCCCGGCCAAGTTTATCACGTGCAGTGCATGTCCTGTCTATGAAACTGATCATGTTACATCATTGCTGGAAGAAAGTTTCTTATTATGTGATCAACAGGTTCTACAATCAAATAGGACAAAAGTTAAGCAGGTTTTGATTTTAAAATAGTTCCGATTTGTTGTTTACTAGGGTTTGTTTTGATGTAAATCAACATTTGTTGTGTAATAAACAATCTTCTTTTGTTTCGTATTCAACCATATTTTGTTTTGTAGTACTTACATTTTTTCTGCTGTTACATTGTAAACCGGTTTTAATATTACAATACCTGTTTTGCAGGTAGCTATATTCTATTTTGATATGTCGTGCACCATATTGTTTAAATGTGCACTATGTTGTGTTTTGTAGCTAACCAGCGTGTGTACTATTGTACATGTAAACCAGGCTATACGTAGTAAACCAGGTTGTGTTTTGTAATAAACCCGGAACTGTTTTGTAGTAAACTAGATGTTGTTTAGCTGTTGACCAGGGGTTTATATGATGTGAACCAGGCTATTTTTAGTAATAAACCAGGATCTATTTTGTAGTATTAAACTAGATGTTGTTTATAGCTGTTGACCAGGGGTTTATATGATGTGAACCAGTCTACATGTATCTTTAGTAATAAACCAGGAACTGATTTGTTGACCAGGGTTTTATTTGCTGTGAATCAGGTTATGTTTAGTAATAAACCAGGATCTATTTTGTTGTCCAGGGGTTTATTTGCTGTGAACAAGGCTATGTTTAGTAATAAACCAGGATCTATTTTGTAGTAAACTAGAAGTTGTTTAGCTGTTGACAAGGTTTTGATTTGCACAACCAGGGTTTTGTTTTGTTATGAGCCAGCTTGTGTAATTTTGTACTCAAGGTATGGTAGAAAGCTACATTTGTTGGCTTTGCTTTGGTGGTGTACATGAATGCCAGTTAAGGTATTATTGTAAGCCAGGCTGTGTTATAAAAAAACAGAACTGTATACTTGTAGTGTATACATCATACGATTTGGTTGAGATTTTGCGAATCTATTGATTTCGATGGTGTGACTGTGCGTGTCTGATATCTCCTTGGAGCCCTGGAGAGGCAATAGGGAATTGTAATGATGTTATTTCAAATTACAAACATAGATATGTTCTCCTTGTTGTAAGTGTAAGGGTTGAACAGCCTAAATCATGTTCTGCCCTGTATTTTGCGGTATACGGTGTGGTGGGTCTCGCCCAGGTCTTGCCTTCTCCATTGATGAGAAAATGGGCATGGCTGTGTGCCAACTGTCTCCACGTAAGACTCGTGAAACACGCATAAAGAATCCATTTCCTTTACCATTTCTTGTTCCATCATCGTTATGTAAGGTTCTGTACAGTAGTGCAACACCACCCCATAAATAGCACAACAGAGGATCCAGGCTATAAACTGAAGAAAAGTACTACATATACGAGTATATTAATTCCTCCTTGCCTTGCAACTTACATTAGATGTAAAAATGTATTTTATTCGTACTACAACATATGTTAATTATTGTTGTTTACACGGGTGGTAGCGAACAGGATGTTTTCATGCAGGAGGGAAGCGGAGTACCCGGCGTGGTCGGGCAGATGACCAAATACCTTTTTTCGTCCGAAATGGTAATACATCAACTGCGCCACCCGACCAACTTACATTAAAATACGTAGGTATACTGTCATTTTTTTATATATAGTAAATACCTCGGAATAATGTATGTCGCTTTTATTCAGTTAATTCCCGTTATACTGTCTCAAGCGATAATATGCTAATATGATTGGATATGAGATATACTGATAAACAAATGAAAAATAAGGAAAAGTGGGGCCTGAAAAAATGTCTGCAACAAATGGTATTGTATCAGGGTATTTCTGTAGGTAAACCTACGTACAACTAGCCATTGGTTTATTTTGCAATTTCGTTTATCTTATCATTTGTTATAAAAGTATAGACATTTACACTCAGGAAACACATATAGTCCATAGTAAATGTGATTGATGGGTTTGGCAATACTAGGTGTACGCTTGAATGAGTTGGTAGGTGGAAACTGAAATCTTAACGTAGAGTATGATACATATCACTGCATCCTCAGATTCAACAGTACTGTAAGACCACCATAAGTTATGTCCCCTGATTGTACGTTTTGGACCTATTGAACGATGTCGCTCGGACGGTTCGGTGATGCGACCTTTACACAAAGATAACAGATATGTTGTACTTGTATAATCTTGAAGTCGACCCACTGTTATGTTATAACTATTCATGTTTGCCCATGACGTGTCCATTCTATAGATTTCTGTTATACCTTTGTAAGAGTTCTGACATTCACCCGGCAGATGTACAGACTGTCTTCGTCTGCTGGGTGTCATACTTGGCAACAGAGCCGAAGCGAAACCTCTCATAGTTGACGATCACAGGAACCGTCCTGGTCTGGTGTCCAAGGTCATATAAAAGACACGAATCCCTGTTAGAAAGTTCAGTCTAGACTGCAGGGGGAACTGAGTAAAATGTATAGATGGATTCGCCATGGTTCGTGCCGCGTCAAGTTTCACTCTCCGCCCAGACACTGATTACAAAGCATGAAAACTCATTCTACATTTGTAATATGAGACGTGACAGCTTTACACGTGCGCATGCGCATTTGTCACCCCTAATAGCGGATTCAGTCGGAAACATGCATGGCCGACGTTAAAGTGTTGCAGATTCAGAAAGTAAAACCCCTAAATTTATAATTCGATTAATTTGAATCCATACACGGAAGGCATGCCCTATAAACTATTCAAGTTCTATTTTATGTAGACTTCAAGTTTTATATATCAACTATTGCTGTGCCGCATATCTTTAAAAATAAATAAATAAAAAAATAAGATCATTTGAGCTGTTAAAAAGTTATATTACGCTATTCATACAATTTATTAAGATTAAACATATGTTGTGTGTATTAAAATTGTACAGTACCACTTTGTTCATCCATAACCATACCACATGATACATGTTCTCGCGCAGAACTGCACGTGGAGGTTTCCGTACGAGAGGTACACGACGGTAGACTGGTATATTGTAATGACAACAAATCTATACATAGTTTTAAGTGACTTCCTACGTAACTTTTAAAATAATTGGCAATTTTGGAAACTTGAATAGCAGCGTATGGCGTTTAGACCTGTGCATCTTTACTGCACTTACTCCGGGAAAAGTAACTATGGCTGGTATCGATGCTTGCCTAGTACGCGTAACATCTATTTCCCATTTCAATTTCAGAATGATGAAATCGATTCTTAATTACAGGATACACACCGTTAGTTTTGTGTTCTGTGTTCAAAAACGCTTTGAAAGAGTTTAAATTTAGTTAGATCGGCTGGCGTCGTATTCCAAATTTTGTAATTGTGTTTGTAATGCATTGACGTTTGACAACGTGTTTAGACCACAATAAAGTATGGTGATCTACGCCAAGACCATTTTAGCTGAGCAGCTTCTCTTGCAAGCCGAGTTCATATATGAACGTAGGATAGCGATTTATGTTTTACATTAACTGAAATAGAAATAGTGCAGAGATTCCATGTCTAGCATGCCTATCGAAGTGGTTTACCAAGGATCCGCACCCCTTTTTAACATAAAACTAGTCCTGTAGTGGTACATCGGTCGGCGTCAGAGCGTGACGTCAACATGAGTACCATTTACTGATGCCACACTGACGATGTTGGCCCATAGGAACGCGGCGTACAGTCTTGCGTATCACTGTATCATTCGGGATGTCAGACGCATCACATTTGTAGAGAATCCGCTTTCAACAGGAACCACACCCCTAAGGGACACTTATGCTAGACGCAAAACGATATTGCTGTTTTCTTCTTGTACGAATGTACACTCTCTGATGGTGGATTCGGAGCAAGACAGACCAATGAAACTACTTGAGCAGATAGCAAACATAATAAAATAAATGTATATCGGAACATATACGTCATCCAAAATTCCTTTTATCAGAGCATTTGTGCCCATGAAAAGAAAGTTGAAATAGCTTGTTGTGTTCTGCTGCGCTTGTTACGAGAGGTAATCATCCGTTCACCGTTAAGTCCATGTGAACTGGTGCGGGGTGATGTGAATGCTGGCTTGATCACGTTTACTGATATGTTAACATAACCTGTATGTCATATTAACCTCTGCTGACGTTTTGCTATGCGCATTGTACAACTGCAGCATATGATAACGCAACCAATGCTATCCATACGGCATCTGGTTCCCCTCTACCAAATGCAGTCAACGTTTTTATTGCAAACGAAAACAAGTTTGCAGTGAGATGGCATCACCGAGGCTTCTTCGTTCATATTGTGGTATATCGCTATTTTATCTATTCATATTTTCATTAAAATGAAACTAGAAACAGAATGACAGTGTTATACAGTTCGACATTTCCTTGATATCTTGCTACAAGCCCTAACATATACAGAACAACTGTCAGCTTTGCCGATGAGTCTAGTGACGGTAGTACTTTGGTCCTGACCCCCATTATCGTTCTACATCTATTTCTATTTTATAACTTTACCATCATTACGTTGAATCCCACAGTCAATACGTCACTCGTTTTCTCTCTTGGTTTTGATATTTCACAATGTCCCACGGAAGCTTTATAGTGTCGTATAGCGATGTCCCGGAAGGCTTTTTTTTGACACGAGGGCGGTAAAACAGACCTATACGATACTAATGACGTCCTCACGTCAGCTCCCCAGACTTGTACAATATTACGTCTGCTCCCCCGGACACACCGACCATGCATCACGTCCGATTGCTTTGAGATTCGAGTTCCCAGGAAAGAACCTCGTAGATATGAAACATTCCGGTACAAGAGTCAAGGCGATATGAAATAATCATTTTCCAAAGAACTGAAGGTTTATGTCCCATTGTATTGTCATAGAAATTGAGTTTTATGTATATCACCAACCATTGGCGTTAGTGACGGTTACTGAGCATGCCAATACCATTGGGTCTGAAGCATATGTTAGCGACCTTGACAGAGAAATGTATAACCTACATAAACGCCATCACATAGAGGGACTCAAGTTACAATGCACCAGAGCACGAGAAAGTACAGATCACAATACATAAAACTTTTCTATTGCCATGGGCGACTTTTTTGTTAAGTTTTAAGATAATAAGTCAGAGAAGTCTTTTTAATTAAAGTAGAATATTGGGAATTATTTCATACGTGTATCTCAAAACGGAGACATTTTTAAGTTAGAAAAACGTTGTAATTTTTGTGTTTAGCGAGAACCGGAAGTGCGCTTTAGTGTTTCCTGCAAAATTAATAGAAAACACTGAATCATCCGATTTAATGGCATGTCATTTAAAGAAAGATTTAGTACCATTTTTTTCGTTTATTTTAATCATTTTGTTTTTGAAATAAAATCCGCATAGGTTATTGAGGTTGAGCAAATGAATTTCAATATGATTTTTTTAACGAAAGACCAGAAGTTTACAATATTAGAAGATTTGTTTTTAATGAATAAATCGACCATTTATAATTTGGTATACTCTCCTGAAACTGTGCGCTTACTATTTGGTACGTGATGCTGGGGCTATGAGCTTACTTTATGGTATGGTTTTTCTTGAACTGTGGG
The DNA here is from genome assembly GCF_002113885.1 of Mizuhopecten yessoensis. Classification (NCBI taxonomy): domain Eukaryota; kingdom Metazoa; phylum Mollusca; class Bivalvia; order Pectinida; family Pectinidae; genus Mizuhopecten; species Mizuhopecten yessoensis. The sequence goes on from NW_018407983.1 coordinate 616,400, forward strand.
CTTACTATAAGATGTGTATTCATAGAGATGGATATGGAAGTAATATTTGTTGTGTTCATGGGGCTGACAGTATACTATTTTGTTTGTGTTATTGGAGCTCTCGGCTTCCGTACATCGTTGATGATAAGTGTCATATCGATGTGCATCAATTACAATCTGTTTGTATGTAATCAACCAGAATGCCACACATCATGTCGTGTTTCCCTCGCCGTGTACTTCTGTTGTACAAGCTATCGACGTAACCTGTCCAATATAAATGCTTTGTTGAAAGTTTTAGGACGAACTATTTTTCATTCGCAATATAACGACAACTAATGTGTACCTTCGAGTTCAGTTGAATGATATTGCGGAGAAACCATAATTCATACAATGCATTCGGAACGCATGAAAAATTAGACAAATAACGCGAGCCTCCTATACCATAGTCTGTTTATTGACGATGAGATATGATCTTCATTCAAATAATGCGCGATAATGTTTAATGCTAAAAAAAGACGCCGAAAAGCAGACGAGAGAGTCACGTGTACAGAATGTAACTGGGATTATTGGCTGCAGGTAAAGTGTCTTCCTGTAGGAGGAAGATACACATCTGTAGCCTACGGTGTGGAACCATTCAAACCCTGGTCCATTTATCAACGAGATTTCTATTCGTAACAGTTTACCATCGCTGGTCGGGGAGTTAGATCGTACGTGAAAGTCAATAACATACACATGACAAATGGATACCCTCGGATGTTTGCCGAGACGATTTCGAAAAAGTGCATTACTCGGCATTTACTGCAGTGTAACTGTCATTAATACAAATCACAGCTGCTCCCGAAAAATATGCAGGTTGTTGTGTTTGTTTTAATAAGTACAGTAACAAGATTTAGTGTCACTAATTATTTTTTAAGAAAAACTGTTTCCCGATGTCTTTCTCCTTGCCCATACCGACAGCACTGCCTGATGGAGGGGATGCACAGTAGCACCGCAGCCGTGGGCAAAATGAACACATCACACAATTCAACGAAGGTCATGGAACTAGAACTAGTGTGCATTCCTTTCCTTAACTGAAGAGAACAAATGATAATTGGAAGACGACAGGGGAATACAATGTCTTATTTATTCAAATTTTAATCATTAAATCTACGAGGCACGGAAGTTAGAAGCCGTTCAACTGCACCGCGAACACGACGTATGCGTTAATACAGCAATGGTGTATGCATGTTTTAAGTTTCCCATTAGATCACACAAACCGATATAAAAAGTCATCTTTTGCAACAAATGAACATTTAATTGACTCGTTACCCACAGATCGATATCATCTTTTAAGACGCACACAAAAGCGGCTTCGTAAGTCCGAGGTCAATTGCTCCCCCGCCTCCGAACAGCCCCTGCCTCGATAAGCTTCGCTCCCGACCGATACACATGTGTTGCATTGGATCTGCTGTATATAGTTACATGTATTAGGGATAGGGATTAGGGGGATCGGGCATTGGAATAACGGCTGGCATTTATGATTCTCACCTATTGGGGAGAAGGAGTTTTGAAGGGATTGTGGGGTAAACATGTCGCCCTCGCCTACTGAGTTGGGAGTGGGAGAGAAAGTGGAATGACGGTTGATAGTATTACCTCAGACAAAGAGCTGCCGTGATCGATTTCGCCTTAATTAGGTCAGGGTTGGCTCGAAGCATGATTAATTTCAACACATACTTTTTCCCTCGTCGATACGACGTTAAAAGGTTGTTAGTGTCGATATTGATAGATGCTTTATAGGACCTAAGTTGTGCTGAAGAATGTACGGTAGATGCAGAAAAATTTGATACATATTATATATATTTATAAACATAACATTATCGTTACGATGTACACTGTAATATGGTCGGAGACAGAAACTTTTCCCCCGATGCTTGCTACAATGCATATTTATGCACAATTGTTCGACAACTCAGCTACATTTTCAAAAATCCATACCTGTATCATCACGGTCATTTATGCGTGGCATTTGATAAGACCCAAGTAAAATATCGTTGGGACAACATGTAATGACTTCGGCGGACAGTATATCTGTGTTACTAAACCAGGCGCGAGGCAAGAACATATCGGGAACATAACGTTTTGTGGATAAGTGACGTATGTATCCCTTATCGAGATCTCCCTAAATAGACTAGAGCGACCTCTATATTGATCCGACGGGCTATATAAATCGAGTTTACATCAAATATACAATTAGCGAACAACTGCTTTTTTAAGGGTATTTTGTAAAACAGTTAAGGACTCTCGTGACATTCGCGGGATCCTTTTCTGTCTCAGTGTCATCTAAACGTTTGTAATGATCGCAATATTTCCCAACCGGTTTCATACGTAAGGTCATCGATTAATTCTTCATCTGAAATACTAAAAAATCTTACATAAATTTCATCATAATCAAAGCAAAATTATAAGCGACAAATTTCATTTAAAGTCAAATGGAATAATTTAAACTGATTTAATAAAATCATAAAATTGTAAAGAAATATCAGCATGCCATACCCTGTATCTACAATTAACAAAATTATACATGTTCCCACCAGAAAATATGTTAATGGACATTGCAATTTAATTTAAAATGATAATTGAGTAAATGATTTGACAGTGCCATCTTTGGGTTATCTCTCGGCTTGAACAATTCTGTGCCGAACGCCTCACGACCATTGCTCATCCATAAACGGAGGATTTCGTCATCAAAAGGTCGATAGTAGATTTGCATGTATTCAGTTTTTATAGATGGCTGTCCCGATTGAGTGAGAAGTATTTGTATCTGGCTCATCTTGACGTTATCAGGCGTGGGACTGACAACTGAGGCTGAATATGGGTCATATATTATAGCCGGCATGAATCACGTGTTGATCCTCAGACAATGAACACGGTGAACGCAATCTCTCCCATGGCTCCTTACGTCACTGAAAGTGGGTGTATACAAGGAAATCTAGGAGAAGTTGTTGTCTAGTTATACGAAGGCGATTCCGATGCAATCTCTTCCAAAAATCCTTACGCTTCTGAATTTAGAGCTTCACATGGAACATGGGAGGAATATTATTGTCAAGTTGATCGTCAGACGATGTCAATCCAATTTCTCTCGGCGTTCCTTGCTGTACTGAATGTAGAAATAAACAAGAAACATGGAAGATATGTCTGTCAGGTTGATCGTTAGACGGTGTCAAAGCAATTTAAAAGGGGGTACACAATGGACAATGGAAAAGATTGTTGTCAAGATGGTCGTCAGATGGTGTCAATACAATATCTCCCAATGTTCCTTTCTGTACTGAATGTGGAAATACACAAGGAACAATGGGAAAGGTTGGTACAGGTTGATCGTCAGAAGGTGCCAATGCAATTTCTCTCCCAGAGTTCCTTGTGGTATTAAATGGGGATATACATTACATCTAATCCTCAGAAGGTGTCAATGCAATATTATCTAGCGTTCCTTACGGAACGGAAAGGGGAGAAACTCAATGGTTGTCAATGCAATTTCTCTCCCAGAGCTCTTTGCTGTTATGAAAATGGGGATACGCAAGAAGACTCAATTTCACAGTTTGTTGTCAGAATGAACGTCCGAGAGTGACAATGCAACCTCTCCTGTGGTTTCCTGTACTGATGATTGCAGATCTACAAAAGGAACACTGAGAGCTTATATTGTCATGTTAATCGTCAGAAGGTGAACTCGGTACAAATGTCCCAAGCCCATGTGATATGACGCATTCGACATGTTTCGATTTTGATCATCGCGCTGGCATAGGTATTAAGCATGTTCACGGCAACAGTCTACAAATGCAAATTAGTGTTATCTACGCATAAATGTTCGAATATATGCATTATTTTTCTCTTCTTATATTCATGGAAATATAAATTGTACATTTGACGTTGGTTAACACGAAGTATTCGGAATCCATAACTATATGTTAAAGTGATACAATGTAGATATAAAATCGATCGGATCCACTTTGTAATACGACAGAAGCATAGCTGTGAAGTGTGACAGATGTCCATATCGTCAGACCCCGGGGGCCCGGGGGTATCACTGCGTCTAGATTAACCGTAATCTTCAATCTCCATCACAGATCGGGGATCGGGATAGGAGTGGGAAAATGTCCACGTGTTTCCTGATTCTCACTCCATACGTACAAAGCTATTTTACCGTGAAGGTTACCCATTATGAGACTAAAAACAGGTCGATGTTTCTCCCATGCAATTACTTGTGAAAGGTCAAACTGTAAAACCCATTAGACCTTCTAAAACGACCATTGCCCTAATTAATTATTGAACACAACATTAACAAGGAGTGTGCGACAAACGTACGACAGGTTTAGTTTAAATGGGGTCCACTTTGACTACCTTTTTATCTCACCTCTGAACACGTGTGTAAATTGTTACGTGTGGGAACGCTGTGCCTTGCTTCAGGTTTATTTTTACATCCTCGGACTTTTTTTTACAATGTATATATGTGAATTATGTGAATGAAGACAGCTGATACCTGCATACCCTACGCTGTTTTACTAGTCGTACAAAGAGGTTCCTACATCTCTAAATCAAAAGGAATCAAATATCGTTTGTCCAACTCTTTTATTTATGGTGTATGTCAACGCAACCATCTGCCAAAGGCGAGCTGACAGCTTTGTTATTGATCTGTACAGTTCTGGGTCGAATCCTCACTACTTAATCTCCGGAAATAAACCGTCTTGTGTATTGGCTTCCATCGGGAAAAATAGCTCCGGCATGTACCTTCTTAATAAGATGAGGGTCGTTTGTACGGTGTATTTTCACTTAACAGGTCTTGTATGCTCTTTTTGGTGTGGGAATTCTCAAAAGTACACTTTGGTTGTCAATTTCGTTTCATGACAATGTGTGCTATCTAAAAGGAATCCGGAGATTAGCTATGGCATAAGGTCCGGCCCATTTGTCAATCTGCCCCGTACAGCCATATACAGGCTTTGACAGGGTACCACTGGTACCAACTACACGACGAGGGAAGCATTACATACACTTTTCCCTTGAGTTGGACAACGAAACTCTTCACAATCGATAGCATGTGTTTTTTGTCGTCACATTTAATATCCTTGAAAATTCCCGGAGGACCCAAATCAGTGTATAGCAAGACTCGCACCTCTCACGTGCGCTCCCTCTGCGACAATGCGCGTCCTTCTTCTCCACAGCTCGCTCGCATTTCTTCATACTCAAACAATTTTTTTCAACAACGTTCTTACTGAGTCCTAAATAGCAGTAACATCGATATGCTATAGACACGACAAGAGCCGTTAGAGGGCGCTCGACTCGCTACTTCTGTAATAAGTTCTAACACCGCTTCGTGTGCTCCACAGGTGCTTAGGCGAGAAGAGGGCTGCAGAAATGTAATGGCGGCTTCTAATTCACATCCACCTTGACTTTACCTATAGATCGAGCTATCGTGCAACCATACGACAAAAGTACTAGTAGCGCTGCCACTTCCGGCCGAATGACATTCGCGATCACATGTAATAATTCGAGGAATGCCAATTTGTGTCAACCCGGACGTCCTGACCTTTTCCCATTTTTGATTGGTCTTTTAAGTTCCCTGTTAGTGTTTTAAGTGTTTCACTCTGTTTTAACACGCAGAGCAACTTTGTTTTAGATTACATATCGAGTGTTCCTTTGAGGATACATGTGCTTGTACTTGAAGATAAGCGAAACTGTATCAGTAATATTTAAACATTGATATAATTGGCCTAGCTCCTTTTCTACCAACTCGTACTACAATAAAATGAAACTACTGCAATGATTATATTATTCTACATATATTTTTTCGTAATCTTTAAAGATACCTGACTACTTCAATATTTGCTAGGAATATCCAATCAAAGAGATCACTGTGTTGTTCTCGATCAACACAGACAACCAAGGTTAACTTAACCGTGATATTTTCGAGTCGAAACTTTTGATATATTTTATAAAATATGATCAATGTCCTATTGTATTTCTTTGCTATGGAAATATCACGAAATTACGTAATGGTTATATTTGTACGCGTATTTATCTATCAAGAGATGTCCTACGTTTGGGTGTTACACGTAGGTGTCATCTAAAACCATGTCTATGCTGGTCCGAGGTTATTGGTTACTGTTCAAAACATCATAGTCTAGGGTGGTTTAAACGCTAAGCTTGCCTTTTTATTTGGTAAAGTTTAGAACATATTTTTACGCTGAAAATGAAATATTTAAAAAAAAAATTCTTCGAAGTCATATTCTAACGAAATGGCAATTTATTGCTAACCGCGAAATTTCAGGATAGCGAAAATGAACCATTTCGAAGATTTTGTTTCAACATGAAAACTGAAAGTTACATTGGAGTTTTGAATTAATGTAATGCCGTTAAGGCACGAGTGTAAACTAGAAGACAGGAATAAAGGTCAAGATGATAGCCGACCTTGACGTCAGAAAGATAACTGACATGACTGTGAACGGTTTGATACAATCGAGGAGGAACATACCATGACCACTGATTATATAATGTGTGTATACGTAGCTGTTTGTGTGAGTTATATGAATGGTAACTTAAACACATCCACATAGACCGTAACCATATGTCAGGGTAATTCATCGATTTTCACAGCATTTATCTCCTTTTGTAAATTAATTTCAGATTAAATCCAGTTTAAGGCTGTACGCTCTACACATTTAAGACATTAACCATGCAATCAAACCTACAGCAAAGGTTCCTCCGAGTCGTCAGCAGAGCCCGGATCGTTATCTTCAGATATAGATCTTCGACTTCTGTACAGAGCGTACATGTCTCATTCTGCATACGAACCCCTTTGCAACCGTTTGTCTTTCTCGTTTTTTCCCCGCAAACCATTTGTCAATTTGGTGTTTTTGCTGAAAAAGCGATAATGTTTTTGCTTTATCCCAGATCTGTGTTAAAAAAGGAAACAAGTGATAGACTAAGAGTGTTGTACAGCATCAACTAAGTAATCCAGTGAATAAAGCAGTGGGGTGGGAATGGATTCTGCAACATCTGGGGAGATCATACGTCCAAACCGTGACTGGCTTCCAGACCTAAGTTTTAATGAAGAAGTTCCCGTCTGCACTTTACTATAAGCTTATCTCCCCCTAGTTTGTAAACAAGAATCAGACATTCAAGTGTTCAAAATTATTAGAGTTTATTTTTTTCTAAATAATTGAATATTCTAGAGACGGGGGCCAGTCTAGTGCTCACTATTCAGTTTCAATGATAAAAGGACAAACACACTCCATATTTTGGCAGTTCCTTGTCATTGTTTCAGCAAAAAGATTCAAAATTTGTTCAACACTCTTATATTTTAGTTACATGAAGGTACAATTCACCCAGGAGTGAGCGGCAGTTATCCTACTGCTTCTATCAAGTATACTTGATTATATATCACAGGTATGCTACATGTTATATTCCTCTTCTGTTTGGTATCGCTTCGCCTTTCACTATTGCCTCGTTATAGACAGAAAATTATCATACTTCTACCTATTTGCTCATATAGATCTACATGAGATGCGTGTTGTATATTAAATTATAAACATCTAAGATACAAATTACACGATTTGAGACCAGCACACGCTATATTTGTCTCCGTTTATCGCATTAGTGTATTTGTGCGGCGTTTCATTATCCCTGTAAATTACAGACTGCTGATAATTTTATATACTGGTATAGATGTTAATGGCTGTAAGACTACAATTTTCTCCCGGGGGTATCGCTATTGCATGCAATGACTGAAGGTTTTGTCGCCAAAACCGAGTGTTAAAATAACATCTCTCCTGTTAGTATCCATGATACCTCATTCCGCGTCAATTCTAAGTCTCGAGATTCCCGCGCAGAATTGTGCCTGCTGCTTCCAAGTCAGGCGGCTCACCGGATACAGATAAAACGGTATATTATACTACTACATTTGCCTGATATATTCATAGAAAAAACACTATCCTGTGATTTAATGCCAGCAAAAAATATATAAACATGTATAGTTCAAGTGTAGTATCACAACATTGAATCACATAAAATACTACACTGAATATAATCTCTTAGTACTGAGGCATCGTCTGATCAGCTTCGGGGAAACTGGCATCAGATTTACCACCAGCGATATCATACTTCAAAACAGCGCCTACATATGTATCTTGTGGTACGTTTGTTGTATTATCCAATCATTGCAAATGTCAACTTATCACATTCATCAAACATGCTAGGAATAGAGCACGCGTCTCGTGTGATCCTGGCCAACGACCCTTGGCTAAATACCATATTAACTTAATTGAAATAAATATTAGCGGACCCGTTGGCACTTTGTGAGTGGTTGTTTATAACTATGTGAATGTTCACTTTGTCAGTAATTTGCCGTTCACTTAACATGTCATTACAAGCAAATGTTATGTTTTCCCGGTGGAAAATCGGAAATAGTCCGAAGCAAAACATTCTCTGTCATTTTTACACGTTAACGGAAATGATTGTTTCCAGAGAACGGAAGCTAGACTATAATCTCTATCCGGAGGATTAAAACAAATGATTACGTTGCAATGTATTGATCACGAAAAGTAAACAGCATACAATTTTACTCAACATTCCAACAGACAGTCTTTAAGCTTTGTGATAGAAAGTATTAATTGCAAGCATAAAGACATGTTTCGCGATGTTATCGACTTGTAATACTGCTATAGGGATAACACTGATGTTGGGTAAATCTTCCGAAATGTAATTATTTCTGTGTAGCTTGAAATCCCTTTTGGTGTCTTCAATATTCGCTAGATACACAAGAACCTTAAAACATCGCTTACTCTTTCCTATGAATCGTTCTAACGCTGTTTGCATACATTAAGTCTTTGATGAGAAATGGTAGCACAGGTTTCTCACATGCACCTTCAGAGCACATAAAAAACTACACAGACTGTGAATTCGTACAACACTATCAAAGTACATATTATGCAATATACATTATAGCATTGTCTGACTTTGGCGTTTGAATTCATCTATTTGTACTAGCTGGTACGAGGAACAGATGCCAACATAACGATTAAGGAATTGGTATATAGGGAAACGCGTATAGAGTATATCTTGTAAGAATTACTGTACAATCTTCTGTAGCACCATCCAGTCGTTGTACGTATGTATTATTAAATAATCCAATGTTTGGTTGTTTCTGTGGTATCGTGTATTAACCACCCGGGACCTCAAACACTCGCTAACACTTCGGTTATGTCTTGCTCTGTGATCTATTAGGATGGTTCAATATCATCTACACGTGTTTTAATCCCTAAACATACGGACGTAAGTGCCCGGTAGAAGCATGTTGTCTATTGGGTTATAATGTTTTCAGCATTGATGATGATGGTATGGCATGCAAGAGGAACCACAACGCCACAAAAACACGGCGTTGTACATTGTATACGAGACCGTGGCCGCCGTAAACATGTGTTCGGTGACACTGTGTTTACTCCAGTGTCATTCTTTTTAAATTTGCCTTATGAACAAACAACATTTAGTATTCCCACAGGTCTACTTCATCCTTAGATTTTACATTATTTTCACAGGCAATTTGTCGGCGCATTGGTTTCCCGTCTTATAAATCATAAGTCCTAGCCATAAATGGTCCCGATTACAACACATATCTGAGATAGGAACATTATTGTTGAATTGCCGTGTATTTTATTTGTGGCCTGCATTTTTATCTCAACACATTTCCGTCACGCCATACCTCGAGCTCCAAGTGTAACGCACTAGTTCGCACTGCGGATATAGGAACGCTCGACAGGACAGCAACTGTTGATGATCTAGCGGTCTCAACAAGTGAGGCAATAATTTGCTTTCTTTAATTCCACAACCCAAGTAATCGTCATACGACATTAGCTGTTGTGAAAATGTGAAACCGTAAACAAAAAGGGGGAAATAACGTTTCGAGAAATAAATATTATCTAAACTCTAAAGACAAAACAGATGCAGCGGAGACAATTTATCTGTGAGCTCTAGTTTAATTTGATCTGATAGAATTTTGTGCTCCGATGCATAGTTATCCTGTTAGCTTCATAAAATACATTGTTTACCGGCAAGTCATGTCTGTGAGCTCTAATAAATCTTTGTAAAAACGGAAGACTCTGCCTGTCTTTGGCCAGTTGGCTGTATCGACTTTTTGAATATGACTGTCATTAGCGTTGTCGTTGCTTGTTAAGAATAATTAAAGAAATTTCCATTAGAACACAAACCATGTAATTAGAGACTCAAATAGGCGGTCACCGACCATGTTTTATTATTTAGAACAGTGGCGTAAAACCGACTCGGGTAAACAACATTTGTAACGCACTTCAGCTTGCAATGCAAGCTTTAAATAAGAGTTTGAAAATTTTGATGACAGTAACATTTGCGTTTACATTGAAGCAGACAATTTCGAAAAAAGAAATAATGATATAGTGGTATTTTTTGTGTAGTTACAACATTGAGTATGAGTTGAGTTACAATCCGAATCTTGATGATCTTCTGTGCTACGATAGATGGGGTAATGATAACGATAACAGCCGGTGATCGGGAGAAACTGGTATAGGGTAAGGTCATTATGTCAGGCGAAAATGGAACATTACTCTTTTCAAAATTACACCATAATATTTGACAGTTAATTTTATTATTCGTGTTTAAGTTGTTAAGGTCACCGGAAATTGTACGTGATTTAAGACTTCAAATACTGGAATCGCTTGGCTAGGTTTGATCTCCCATACCCCCAACCCCATTTAACTGACATATTTTATGGCAAAATGTTAACAAAACAAAAACGTCTTTTTTTCTGATGGTTCATGTAGTTGAACATTTAATATGCATGCGACAATTGTACTCGATAACATGTTGAAAGGTTATTTCACAGATAAATCAGTTGTGGAGAAAAGCTACGCTTGATCATAAAACATATCAATGAGAAACAGGCCAGCCTTAAAATAATTTTATTTTTAATGCAAAGATTGAAGTCGGTAACGAGAACCATGTTCACTACCGGGCCTCACGTGTGATGCCTTATTTGACGAGGATGTACTCTTACAGGTTCCTATGCGTGCCTAGCAGTATAAGAGATGACAGAAGAGTGTCTCCCGAACCTTAGACACTGATGGACTTCCGCTGAATACAGATACAAACTAAATCAAATGAGAACATAGAGTTATATCATTACTGAAGATAATTAGCCACTAATTTGTGACAACTTCTGTACATTTTTAGACTCAATTTCCATAAAATTGTAGCTTTCTGGAACCTAACGAGGACATGGAAGCCCGCCCAAACTTTGATGAATCGAGCGTAAGGAATAAAGACATAAATTTTCGGTGTTTTTCAGCATTGACTAATTAGAGCTACTGGAATGAACTGCCTGAGGTGGACGATTAATTGCGCTTAGCTTCGATTTAGTTCATTAATTTTCTCTTCTTATTTTTGACGGCTTTTTTTCTTCTTCTTCTTCTACTGGTTCATGCAACAGCACTAATGTACAGAACAATGCAGCTGATCAGCTGATATTTGTATATGATTAGAGCCGTCTGAATATTATTGGGCTACAAAATAAATGTAACGACCATTTTTTGGGTGCAAACGTTTGATAACGAATCAAAACGGTTATATTTCATTAATGGTTCAACAAAATTGTGAACTTCAGCCAAACTATCGCATTTAACGAGAGCGGCGAGCCGAGGGAGCATTTTTGAGGTTCTCTGAAATCATACATGATTGCCGTTGCTGTCAAAATACTGTCCTTACCGTAAATCACCGACACTTTATCTACAAATTAAACTCCGTCTGCTCCCTGCTGAAATGACGATCCGAACTGTTCCGTGCCAAATGGCCTATAATATCGTACATCTCGGTACAGATAAAGCCTTTTTAGGACAAAGTTATGAAAAGTGAGTTTATGTCCAGACATCAGAATGGTCCTTGTGTATACCATGCTATAAATACATAGCCAGTGTCATTCCCGAGCGCGTACCTAGTTAGTCTATAGACAGTGTTTCAAATATTAAGGTTAACTTGTTTTAAGAATTACAAATGTGCCTTTTTAAGTTACATTTGTACGTATACTTTCTGGTACGCTTTTAACGATTAACAAACATGTCATAAAGATTTCAAACAATACAACTTTAAAATTAAACCAATAAAATCATTTTAAAAAACTGTAATAAACATGAAATTTTACCCGAGGTCTATTGCTGCCTGCTGTTCAAGGAAAAACAGGTTTTACTTTGTAAGAGTTAACTCCCTTGACACCGATACCCCAAATCGTTTAAGGCTCCTGATACATGTAATTACATATATAAGAAACCAATATATTTTTGTATGGGTTTCAAGTCTGATTTAAACAGAATTTCTCCTGGGTTTAATATTGCCTTTTACTTGTGAAAACATATAAGAGGATCATTTTCAAAGATAGGGGTAAAATCTCTGTAACATCGGGATACGATCGATCAGTACGTAGAGAGAGACAGATAACATGGTATAGCTGTAAGCGATTTGACTGTAAATAAGATGCTATGTCGGTCGATATTGATCTCCCGTTTTATTTCAATACTGTTGTGTCAGTATGATAAATATAGACACCCACAAGCTAATTACACGCCCAAACTACCAAAACCTGACAAACTACAACTACCCCCATTCACACAGACAAAACGGACACTCTAAGACACTCGTTGTTGTATACTCAATCAATTCACACGCTCAAATTTCCACACTTCCAACACACAACGTTAACTTTCTCAAATTACTCTCGATCAAGACAAATTTCACTCACCTCCGAACATTACCCAACTGCATAATACATGTAACTCATGAGCAAACCATTAACACTTACATGAACAAATCGCCAACATTTACAAATCACCACAAATCACCAACATTTACATGTACAAACCACACACTTACAAATCGCCAACATTTACAAATCACCAACTCTTACATGTAACAACCACCAACACTTACAAACCACCAACACTAACATGTACAAACCACAAACACTTACAAATCGCCAACCCTTACATGTACAAACAACACACACTTACAAACCACCAACACTTACAAACCATTAAACATTTACGAATCGCCAACACTTACAAAACACCAACACTTACAAAACACCAACACTTACATGTACAAACACTTACAAACCACAAACACCAAATTTACAAATGATCAAACCTTATGCACTGCCACCACCATGAGAATTTTAACACATATAAAGCGTACATCACATTGAAATCACTCTTACTCACAAACTATTCCCCCTGAAACTGACTGCATTTCCAAATACTATACCGTAACATTGGACATTTGATGACCCGTTATTCCTTACTTAAGTACATGTAAGGTATCAGAGCAGCCAGCGATCTTCCATGACACCTTGCTGTATGTCCATGCATGTAACGTCTCAAATTGCGGTCTTGATTCCAGGGTTGATTGTGTATTCAGTCGATACCTGCTCTACATACTAGGTAGCTAGACCTCGGTGTTTGATGTGTACGTATTAGGAGGTCATTACGACATCTAATCGACCCAACCGACTCGGTTGTAACTGATGACAAAGTCTGGAATCAATCTGTTAGCTCTTCATCAATGAACGTGATAAATGGCGCAGCACGCGTTTTGGCGACTACATTCTCTCCCTTGTCGGTAGGTCATCCGTCCACGTCCAGCCTTGGTCCGTTAATCTAGTCTCTACTAAAACCTCTAAACTCTTAATCAACGAAACAACAACTAATACATATTGAACGATACAAAAAATAATTACCTTGAGTAAAAATAATGCTAATTGCTCTAAACTCGAAGCTTGCAAACGTTGCTGATATGCTGTGCGATTCGTTCGATGAATGGACTGGTAACGAATCTATGCCAAGCGTATTTGCAAAGCTGTATTGTGCAAACATCATGCATTTATTAGTTAAACAATAGCCTCAGAAAGCTAACTCGACCCAGTAGACTACTGACGTAATGGAAGCTCTGGGGGATAGTTTTCTTCCCACATTGACATCAGTTTTACTTCAGTATTATGTAAACACTGTATCTTTGCTTTAGTACATGTTACATCTGCTTATTGATAATTTCAGTTCGTTCCCAAGACTTTCGTGAAAAGCTGATTTGTGTCTAAGATCATGGGAGATCAGCGAAAATTCCTGAATTTTACGGAAGATATCGTACTTGGTTGGTAGAACATTAGGTTTTTCCTATATCTAATGTTTTCCCATTTGTTTTTGTGTCTTTTGTTTCTTCTGTGAACTCTGAATAGCAGTGTGTCTTAACTTAATCTAAAAAGTATCTTAGATCATTTGAAATAATCAATACTTATTTTCTGCTCTTTTATTCGTCCGTTATGCTTGATTTGTAATTGGTGCTTACCGCCCTTGTTTCACTTTTAACGAAGACTTAAGACAGAACTGCACTCGTCCCGTCGTTTTTCTTTCACGTTATAATATGAACAGATAACGATGTCTTTCTCTCTGTTCGTCTGTCCATTATTGACCATGAGGTGTATCAGTGCTCTAGTCTGAGCGATTGCCACAAACTGGTCGTTACACAGAAGCCATTAGATAACGTGTTTCCTCTAATCACATCTCTTCCACAAAAGGCCATATAACCCTGTTACAGACAGACTCTCGCGCTTATTGACGCGCTTTCTTTACAAGTGTCATAGGTGGTACTGCAGGGACAAAGGGGATACGCTTTACGCTGAATCCTTTCAGAAAATTTTAGACGCACGTGTTGTAAATAATTTGTGGTTATTCTTCTGTCCTTTTTTTACCAAATCATCTCCAGAAAACGATGTTTAGAATTTGCAGAAGCCAATCAGATTACTTTAGTCTTGTAATTGTCTGATAAGTAACATTTGTGCCAAGTTGCAGTCGAAAGTTGACTATATCAATAAAAATGTAATATACAGATTGCTATATAATAATTTACAATTCCTTAATGGTATGGTTTTATATGTGTTACGGTTCCCTACTCAAATCACATGCAAAATTTGTATACGAAATTGGCAAAATGCCATGCGCGCATTTAGCCTCGGATCAATCTTATGCCAGCTTAAACAGTGTTCCCAAAGTCGGCCTTGCTTTGATCAAACCATACTGAATGTAATTGCGTTTGTATTGGCAAGTATTTCATTTAAAATTCAGCTGAATTCGAAACGGGATTAATATAGATGTGTTTTGTCACCAATGAAATGCGTTTCGAATCTCCGTAGAATCCTACAATTTTTTTCAACCTACCAAATAAATCTTTAATTATACATGCACTTCTTTCATTCCTCAGTGCTACAAAAATCCACTGTCAAGAGTGACACAGGTACGGTCGGGCGGGGAATTCATCGCTTACAATTGATTCCCCTACAATCTCTAATGGGATTCTCTTCGATTTTAACTCGAAAAAATATTTTCCTAATTTCCGTGCGATCTTTTGTATTGAGAGGCCTTGTGGGTTACGTAGTCGTGTTGGGCGTGAAGTTTAGAAGTCTCCCTGACAGAGCGACAGAGTGGAGGTAATCCCCACTAAAGTTTCCATTAGAATCGTGCTAGTCTGGCAATTTTCAATAGTTATTTACGAGGGTGACATATTCAAGAATCAACCGTTTTGCTCGCAGTGCAACAAGCAGGAATTGAATTTGAATTCACTTTGGATTTATCCTGTCAAATGCCGTTGGAGGTGGAGACCGGGCCAATAAAGGACTGATCCAGCCAGAGTGGCTGAATTAACAATTGCAATCGCCTTTTAAGGTCCTGAGCCATAACAGAGGAAAGATCCACTTGGATGTCTTTGACATGATGATGAATTGATAGAGGACCCATAATTTCGCTGGTGCTATATTTGTCATTCGGATATTGTTTTTCAAAGATTATAAAGTTAAAGAATCCGTTGAGTAAGATTGATGAGAAATTTGTAAACTTTACAAAATGTTAACACTTACATGTAATATATACTGCAATCCTGAAACTGCTTGGTTTGTGCGTGCTGTTATTGTTGCGTTGCTTATGATACGAAAACTCAAGCTCTTTAATAATAGAAATAGTAGGCTCGAGATCGTTTGGCCTCGACAAGAGCAATTAACAATTTGCATATTGACCTTTCCGCTTTGTGTTTGTATTGTGTTTATAATACTGTCATTTGCTTTGTATCACACGAAAAGAATATCTCAAGTAAACATTATTTAATTTTCTTCGCAAGACAAATATCATGTAAACAGGAAAATATCTTTCTTTTCGCATCATGCGAAATAAAGATCCCAAATGATGGTTCATGATTTTTACCCTCGAAAGGAAATAAATGTGTAAAATTTGAAGTAATGTAAATATATATCAATAGGATGAGGCAACGTTTCATGTAATACAAAATGTCTAAAACGTTATTTTGTTCCCCGAAGTCGCCGTAGGCATGGAATATTAGAGAAAGTGTTTTTATCCTGCCCACACAACTCCAACAACCCAGGTGGAGGATAAAATGGTCTGGGGTGGATGTTGCGGTATCTGTGCTGTAGCATTCAAGTGAGGTGGCACTATAAATGATACCGTTGGAAGCACGGTTCCACTACAAACAGAACACAATACATCTACAGCACACACACAGGCATACACACATAGGGAGATATTAGCCAGGTGGCATAGGACTAGTAGTTAGCGCCTGATAAGGAAGCTCCTGCAAATTCCTCAATATTGTATTGATTAATATGTATATGCTAATTGTATTGACTGTATAAAATTGTATATCTATGTACTGTTAAGCCCTTTAGAGTGGCTTATGTTAGCTAAATAGGGCGCTATATCAAATTTTGTATACTTATTTATTTTATTTATTTATTCAAGACGTCTTGTCTACGTCACACTGTCTTGCAATACCTATATACACTTTGCATTGTGATGCTGTCTCATTCCTGAGATCGACCGTCATTTAGATAGTTTTCCCTAAGGCCAACATCATTCAATGTACAATTCAAAAGCATTACATCACTTTCAAGTGTTTTGAATCGAGCGATGCATTTATCAGACCTCACAAAATCTGTCCGATGCCCCGAGACCATGCTCAATGACGCAAAAATTGTGAGAATGATTGGGCAATCCGCCTGATAGATATCTTATGGCACAACATTTCCATTTTGTTACTTTAATGCAAACTCCAGTGAACATCGGTAATTAAAGACCTCCCCCGGCAATGATAAGGTATGCAAATGGCACGATACTGAAGAAATCGTTCCTAGTCTCAAATCTCGATAACTGCATCAAACAGCGGCCAGCGTAAGTGATGAATCCGGGCTGAGGGGTGATGACATAACGAAGAGGCCATATTGAGTCATCCATTGAGATATAGCTATAGTTACACACACAGAGTTCCAATGATTGGTCTTCAATTGCGTAGGATTACCACCATTTTTTGTCTTTGATAACTAAGGCCTCAAAATGTTTTTGTTTTTCAATGGCATTCCGACCCAATTTGGAGAAACTCGAACATAATTAAGGCTCCTCATCGACGTATTACCGAATCCCACGCTGCGAAAGCACGTCAAGTTCACTTTAAGCGACTGTGTTTTGACACTTAGTTCTATTATTCGGCAGCGTCGAAAACATATATTGAATATCCTTCATGTCTAAGCTGTCCCTACGTAAAGTACATGCAAGGGTCAATGCGTATATTGCAGGAACTTCCATGACAGGTCCAGGCGGCTCGTTTAAATAATTGTACGAAACGAAATGTTTTTGTCTTCTGAGCAATCTTTTTACTATCTCTTTTTATTGATTTTATTTCACATTATTGTCAATTACAAGTATGTTCAATATTACAGGTTGTAATTTGCTTGCTTGTTGTCAGGCCACGCCAGGAAACGCGGACACAAATACATTAGTCACGGGATGTAATGATAGTTCTGGCCGCTAGGTGTCATACCAATCTTTGTAATGATACAGGCGACCATTAAAGGTGTCATCCAAGTATAATGAACGGAAACTCCAATGCTCTGCTCAACCATATATACACTGTTGTAAAGTGCGAACCGCAGAAAATTGCATATCATGCAATTTAGCTGTAGCTCTTTCTACTTAATACACGCTCATCGACATCAAAACTATCGTCGCGACGTAGATACGACAAAGACCGACTTGATTCATTACTTTCACAATTACAATAGTTAAGCTCATCAACTGTTTTCTATCAATTCGGTATTTTTAATGTGAGATATTCCATCAGCAGGATTACCTATGCTTAAGAAATGGATAGTGTGCGTGCTTTTCACATGTGTTTGTGAATTCTATTCGTTAATGTCGCCGTTTGATGAATGGTAATAGCTCTAATCTGACCATTAATCGGACAATCGCTCTATTTATGACAATGGCGACTAGCTTGACGGTGCGACAAAAGAAATCTCAAATGATGTGTTCGGTAGCGATAATTTAGATGAAAGTCATGAAGTATTACCATCGTTGTGATGCGTATTTATCGAAATCAATGGCACTCGTACATTATATTAATTAAATTGTTGTATCTTTCCCAGCGGTATCATGCTAATTTGCAGTATACTATTTTTTACAAGGACAGGTTTTCCTATGTATTGTAACTATTGGATATTTATGCAAATTGTTGAAATGGAGAATGCATTGTCCGCGCAATGCTCCAGCGTTTAATTCACGAGTTAAACGGCATTTGTAAAAGATAAAAATATATTGACTCTTCGAACAACACAATTAATAATTTAAAAATGAAGACATAACACAATAATTTCCTCTACAGTTGATATCCGTACAGAATTGTACCATTCATTATCCTATTTTCTTTTCGTTACAGGCTGTGGAGGCTAATGTGTCCGGCTACTTCGCCGTCGTACACCCCGGTACGTGCCCGTCCTCCTGTAGTCCAAAGAACGTCATTGAACCGGATATAATGTGGGACGCTTTCCCTTGCCCACCTCCATGGAAACGGGAACTATTCTTGCAGCTAAACTGGACCCGATTATCTGAGCCGGCGGATCGACAACGAGTCAGGGATAGGGTGGCGAAACGGTGTAATATAAACTTGAAGGAACTACAGAATGCAGTGTTAGAGAGCTCTGGACAGTCCCTCATATTCATCGACTGTGACGCCAACTGTTTCATTCCAATCCTCGCCACTATCACGTGTGTCGTGTTCTTGTTTGTTGCACTAGTTGCATTCTTCATCAAAAGGTTCGTACATGTACTCTCCTTTGAATCACATGTTGTTGTTTTATTTCGAAAATACGTGTTTTTCCAGTTAGTACACTTAGCATAAAATATTCATAAATCAAAATAATTTCTATTTCTGTGTCAAGCGTACAATGTACTTGAATCACCAATTAATTTCGAGGATTTTATGGTGTGATAAACTCGAAGATAAGTCTGGCACTGGAAAGAACACTAAATGTACAACAAATTGTAAAATTGCGTGATACCATATTCAGAATTTAGATAGTAAATTTTGTACAGTTCTGGATTGGGGTCAGTTGATGTCGTGACATGTACTGCATATATGTTTTTCCTGTAAGATAAGAGAACAAATCAACAAAAATGAAACGCCTCATTTCCGTTAGTTAGCTGTAGTGAGACTTTATCAAGGAATATACAATATGTCTTCAAACTGAAGAGTTAAACAAAGGGAAATTACTCTTACCAAGCAACCAATGTCAACTCTTATAGTTTGTTTACCGCTATAAGTAAATGCGTACTTTTAGAAATTGAATTATATATAAAATGTATCCAAATGAATAAGACAAACTGTTGTACATTCAATTATTTAAGACTCGTATTTACTTTGCTATTCATGTTGTTTTACCCGATTGGTATACCATGTTGGTGTCCCACCGTTATTGAAAGAACTTTTTATGAAAGATGGAAAAAATCAAATATTGATTAATATTTATCATGTATTGCAATGCTATATTTTTTTTTTAAGAAATTAGTAAATTACACACCATGCTTTCTCATGAAACACATCGACATACGGCAGTTGTTTAGAAAAATACTGTTGAATGTATCAATAATGCGGGTTCTGGTTTCGGAAAAATCTTATTAAAGAAGCGACTGACGGCCATGTGGGGAGAGCTTTATTGCTGAGTGATAATGAAGTAAACCGCCATGTGTACGCGTACGAAAGTGCTGGTCCTGCTTGATAGGCCGTTAAAATACGATACTGAGAAACACAAGGACAACGCCAGTTGACAAACTGGCCTTCGTCTTTGGAAAATTGCTTGAATAAACAACGTGTTATTCCGTCATGCTGTCCTTGAATTACGACTAATTCCCAATAAACTGGGATGTATTGCCACACAGCACACCAACAGAAGTCATGCTGGTCTGTGTTGCAAGTCTCATAGGACCGACAAACACATCAATCCAAACGATACAGTCTATTTGGAACATTGCTCAATGGAGGGTTGTGTAGGAAATTCCTATACAACCTCTATTGAATAATGTTCCTCACTAATGTAATGTTAACCATTTACAACGAAGAATAAGTTGTGCGATGATCGACTGCAACTATAGAAGGGTTGCATTGAAGTGTGATAAAATAGTATTAGACATGTCTCGTACATTTGTATGTTCCTTTCATTTTGCTATCATAAGTCCTAAATGGGGAGAGGGAGGGGGGGGGTAAGTTGTGCTTCTTTGAAATGCCGCTTAACATAACAATGATTTGCTTCATATCCATTTTGTTAATCTTTTCGGCAATTTTAATGTAAACGACAGCGACTTCGGTCATGTGTTTGTAATCTTTTCCCATATTGGTCGTAACATGATTGAAGCATCTGGCTGCATTCAATTTTTTGTTCGTTTTTTTTTTAACCACATTATACTTGTTTTATACCTTGTCCCACTTTGTTTTACAGTGGAACATGCTGTATGTATGCCTAACTCTCGAATGTACGGCTCAAATACAGAAACAAAATATCCATGTCTACAATTGTCAAACATAAGACTGTTGTACAAGGGATGAAGAAAGAAGGCAAATGTTGTAGGTTCATTCCTTTTAGTCTAATACGCATTGTATGTGAAAACTAGATATCAAAGAAATAACTGAGATGTACAAATCGATGAGCTTGCTAGATGACACACTACACAAACTATCACTATGGGCACTCGCTAGTTTTATTTTCACAGATATAAATCACAACCATGTCGGTTTATCTGTGTTTTTCTTCCCGTCACGTGATACCGTTATCTCGGTTTTATTACAGTACTGTACGCTTCAGCGCTACCTTCGCGCCCTCGTTAACAATGGCCCTGGCGATATGTGTAGTACGTCACGACTGGGCGATAAAAACAAGGTTTATGCACACTATTTATGTGTAATTCGTCACACGTAGCTGTTATAGAAGTTGTGCATATGTACTAATAATATATTGCAAAAATGTTCCTATCATTGATGGCAATGGCTGTATTAGTGCTAAAGTTACACCGATACTGTAGAAGTGATAGCTTCTGTGTAGTACGTCACACCAATACTGTAGAAGTGATAGCTTCTGTGTAGTACGTCACATCGATACTGTAGAAGTGATAGCTTCTGTGTAGTGCGTCACATCGGTACTGTTCAATGGTCTTGTCCGATCAACGATAATAGTCTGTGTAGTACGTCAAACCAATGCGGTAACGTCACTTTTCCACTGCTGCATTGTTTCACCAACAAACAAAGACAAAAAAGGTGTCATATTAACAAGGTCAAGGTCGACAGCAATCACGTCAAGCAATGGAGCAATTTGCAAACAGTAATAGTGTAGTATGTCAAACCAAGCTTGTCATGACACAGTCCACAGTATTTGTGTACAGTACATCACACCATTACACAAAAACGACCAGCACTTCGAACGCCAACTCTCGTCTCGATATGTGTAATATGTCATTGGGACAGTAAAGGCATTGCAAATTTATAAAAAAAAAACACACAGGTAACATAGTTTTTACTTCCCCATTGGTACATGTAAACGTATCATGGAAAACAACGTACGATTACTTTTGATATAAAGAGCTATATCTTTGAAGTAAAAACGTATGAATATTTGTCTGCCAGAGTTCCAGCTGCTCCTCTCGGTACCGAGACTTTGAACCTATCCTTCTTCTTCAAAAAAACAATCTTGTCACATTTGATGCATTGCCCTTTAAAATTAAGCGTCGTAGTGCCTCTTAGATTGATTCATTTGTTCTGGAATCTGCCAAGAATCTTATGCATGATTGATCTCTCCTATGGTAGATATCGAAGAACATTTTTTTTTAATACTCCATCCACTTTTGAGCGCTTTTAAATCTTTGCTGTAGAGTTAGTTTAGTGAACATTTTTACATGTGTACCGTTAAATGATCTCACAAGGAAATCTATTATACAAGAAATGACATGTATTTGCCGCAACCATTTACTCGTTTTGCTTTCATTTATTCGTATATCTACAACCGTGATTTGCTGAGATTTGAAATGAATACCCCTTATGACGTCAAGTTGTACATGCTGCAAGTAATTAATACCTTATCGGGTTGTCAACGACAACCAATTACCTTAACTGGCGTCACTGGTGCCGTGCGGACCAACCCCTCTTTGTAACTATGACTCGTAACACACGATGCAGACCACTCAGACAGTGATCTTCGTCTGGACCAATAAAGTATATAACCTCTTAATATCCCTCGTGCTTCTGCAAACCGTCTGTAGTTTAGAGAAATATGCATTGAAGAAAGGATGAATAGTACAGTTGGGCCTCGTTAGGGAAAGTTCTCCCGAACTCCCTATTTCATCCAATGGATTTCCTATTCTTGGATCCATTAGATCGTTCATTGGTGGCGAGATCGGACTAGCCTAGTCCTTACCTGGCCAGCCTGGACATGCCTGACCTAGAGCTATGTTTAAGGCGGGGATTTCATCGAGATGTTTTCTGTAATCCGGCCCATCACCCATTACCTCCCCATCCTGTTTTATACACAGACAATTTGGAAGGTTGTTAAGTACAACGATGTTGTCTTCATTGAGAAATATATTTAATGCGGATGTGTCGCTGGAAACGGCGATGGCGTAATGTTAATCGTCCACGCGGACTAATTACATAAGCAGCAAACCGCTTTCGATTCATATGATCTACAATACTATTAATATAAATTGATTCCAATGATTAGACAATGTTTGTTTAAGGATAACTGTTGATTAAAACGTTGTCAAATGATTGAATGTAAATCTATTTCACACATTGAAAGCTTTATTTTAACTAATTACTTACTTTTACAGACAACACCGAGCGAGGTTGAAGAGTTCTGAATTTCCGTCTGAAAGTACGACTCCACATGCGGTCGCGAGACAGGAAAATCACCTGTACATGAGGTCCCCGGATGGATCAGGAGAAATGATACCCCGACCCACAGAGGTACGTTTTGGAAATCTCCGTCATATTCCAACGAGAGAATGTTCTGTTCAAATGCAATAAAACCATCTTAATCATAATTGTTCAGCTTAAAATTTTGTATTACCAATCTGTTGCAATGCTCTCAGGAAAACTATTTTTCTTACTATTGGTATGAAATGATCTTTTATCAGAACAAAAAAGTACAATCCTGCATGTTTTATTTAGCCGAGTTTACTTGTATTTCTAAAATCTAAAAATTAATCTGTTTGCCGTGCTCATACATTTATAAATGTCAGTCAAACCTTTTGTTTTGTTTCAGTCCGTCCTAGCTGATGCTGGTGTTGAAATCCGACTATTAGACAGCCAGCCCGAAGAAAAACATTTCATTATTCCAAAAGGCTACGACCGATTCTATGGGTCTCAAAAGGGAGGTAAATACCACTACAAACGAGGGAGGTTGGACACGCCCCTTCCGATGGAACCGTCGGAGGACACATCCGCTACGTACAGTGGGACGGACACCAATCATACCGATCACACGTACGAATCCGTCCGCGGAAGTATATATAGTGGCTCACTTAGGTTATCTGGTTCACAAACCGGAAGCTGTGAGCAAAAAGGTCACCCAGCCGTGTTAGATTTTTGGACTCAAAATATCCCGCCTGACCCGACGATGTTCAAGTGTGGATGTCCAAAGTATGGTACCCAGTATGCGAGTGTGTCCCAGGGCAATAACAGTGTGTATTACGACAGTGACAATTACTCTAGTCATCCCTACGATAAAATAGACCAGAACGTTTACCCTTACAATTACTATGGGGACAGGCGAAAAATTGTCAGTGACACAGAAACTACAGACAATCCTCTCACAACGAAATGGAAACGTAAACAATTCGCCAAAAAAAGGCGATTAACCGAACCACACATGAGACCAGATGTGGAGCCATCCCCTAAAACACGAGGACAGAAAAGTAATTCACATGACTTCGATAATATACCTGGTTTGGGACCCTGCCAGTGTGAGCAATGTCGGTTAGGGGAGTATCAACGTGAGTTAATGGCAAGACAGGAGGAAGGCAATATATATCAGTCAATAGAAAATGATTTACGAAACTCCGGCTATATATACGGTGCACCAGATTATGATTCCGGATGTAACTGTCAGATGCCAGAAGTAGACCAATATAGGGATCCATACTGGGTGCAGCCCCCCAATCCTGTACAACAACGTGTGTGCAATGTATGTGTGAATCCGGACCAACAAAGTATGTATCGGGTAGGCGATAGAGGATTGACCCCGATGGTGTCTGCGCCGCGGTCCGTTCATAGTGAAGGTCATTCCGGAATAGATAGAAATTCATACATGTCCCCTGAACTTTATAACCTAACTCAGTTTGATGACAATAGTCCTGACCACAGAAAAACGCGCCGAAATAAGTCTGTGACAA
Organism: Mizuhopecten yessoensis; assembly: GCF_002113885.1. Taxonomy (NCBI): domain Eukaryota; kingdom Metazoa; phylum Mollusca; class Bivalvia; order Pectinida; family Pectinidae; genus Mizuhopecten; species Mizuhopecten yessoensis. The sequence continues at coordinate 641,185 of NW_018407983.1, forward strand.
ATCTGACGTCACCGGGTGCTTCCAAGTCTGGGACGGCCTTCTCAGACTCGTGTTCCACAACAGAACGTCCTCAACGCACGAGAAGAATTCCTAAAACCAATGGGTCACTGTATAAATCAAAATTGATGAATAGGTGATGACGACTTGAGTATGATCTTAATAGCAGTATTATTTTTCCATCTTTTACCCTTGTGCTCAAATTAGACCAGTTATCTACCCCTGCTTTAGGACAGTTGTCTATGGAAGCCGACAGGGGCTGTCAATGTCATTCACATGTCAGACAGCGCATGCGGACTTCCATATTTTTGTAAGTTGGGGTCGATGCCTAGTGCCTACAGTCTTGCCAATGCATAAGCATTATAAAAAATTGGAGTTTTTTTGTCTTTTTTTATTTATACGAGCTTGGCCAAGCTCCTTTGTGATATTTCCCAGGGTTAATACTTTTTAATCTTATCTTTATAAGACATATTTGTAATTTGTATTTAAAATACCAAGAAGTGAGGAATATAGTCAAACCACGTGTTCCCGGCAACTTTATTTGAAGACAAACACATGTTCACTGAGCCTAAATCGCTTCCTTTGTGTTTTTATATGGTTGCGGTGATATCTGTGGTTTGATCATGTGACCTACACACTTGGTAATGACTGTTAAATTCATTCATATTTAATATGTCTCATAACTTGTTTTTGTTATACGACATACATAATTAGAAATTTAGAATTAAATAGAAATAATTTGAAACTAGTTTCATTCTGCAATATCTCAATACAATTATGTCTTTTTCAAATCAATTATATTGCAACCTTGTTTTGATTTGTGTTAAAGCGACAGCAGCTTGCTTATTTAAGATCAGAACAGATTTTATGACTATGAACGGGGTTTTTTTCAAAAAGAACTAGTGAGATGTATCTAATTGGAATCCGATAGCCTTGAAGCAATTTTGGTTTTCAATAAATCTGAGTAACCATGGAACCACGCGTGCTATGTTCTCTTGAATAACGGTTTCCTAATGACGAACTTTCTGAACCGTGATGAAATGGAGTTGTATTCCTGGTTCACATTAAATGTGGAAAGTTTTAGCATTTGGTATTATGGAACTTATTATTCATAATGAATCTTGATATATTGATGCATACGTATTGTTTGATGTGATGATTTTACAGACTGGTCTAACTCTTCCCAGAGTGTGTTTTAATGTTCTATTCCATATCAAGAATGAATATAAAGGACTCCCGTATGGGTATTGGTGTGTTTATCGATTACAGTGAGAATGACATATGAAGGCACATTTTAAATATATGATATCTTCTTAATTGTTATAAAATCAGACATAATATGTAAGTCTTTGGACTCGAAATGGTCACCCCATTATGAATATTTCTTGTTTTATTTAATTCAATTGACGCTTACATTTTTCGCTTTCTGCAATATCTAATGATACAAAAGAGACATCCGCTCATGATTGTGACAATGATACCTTTTTGAGGTCATGATAGTGACTGGCTTTTCATTGTGTTGAATGTTTTTAGGATGATGAAAATTTCATTAAATAATTTACAAAATAAATATACTGTTGTACAAAGAAAATGAATAAGACGTGAAAAAGTAACAAGTAAGTACATTTGCTTTATCAACACGAACTGGTGACCGGCTACGAGATGTATAAGGGATACTACCAGTCTACAGACGCTTCAGAAAATGAATAATTAATTAAACATCATTAATTATACCATTAAGATAATGAAATTGATAAATATGAATTCTGATATTTATAGAAGATCGTTGACGCGTCGAAGGTGTATTCTCTAAATGCAAGTTATATTCGATACTTCAGCTTAAAGGTCTCACGTTGATTTTGAAGGTATGTTGTTACTAAGGTAAATTCACGAGACATCTGGTGCTACTGTATTACATTTCACATGGTATGTATGTACTGTATTTCATGTACAGTAACAGGGTATGTTTGATATATCGACATGTATGGAATTAACATGTGTGTGTTCTAGTAAGCTTTATTTTAAAACATACTCCACAAGATCACTTTTTTTCGAGATACGCCTTGAAATAATCGAATGTGAATTTTGACACATTTATCAACAGGCTTTAAATTTAATATATCGTTCTTTTTCTTTCAATTCACTTTGTTGAGTGACAACTATATTGTTAGTCTCACTGTAATATTTGATGATTCATGCTGAATGTGTATCAGTTGTTATATATACTTTGATTATGGGTTTGCATTAAATTCTAGTCTCAAATCATAAATAAGATTCTTATTTTTGAATCTAGTCATTTTTAGAAACTCCATTTATAAGACAATCAAGTCTAAGGTACACAACCCGTTATAGAGAGGATCTTGTTGAGATGGTATTTTCTTACAACAGTATTGCTAATCTGTAGGCTCCAAATTAGAACCCCACAACAAACATGTCAATGTGCATTGGGTTTTAGAAAAACAATCGAGATTTGTATCAAACAGTCACACCGTTGAGAACATTCCAGACTTAGAGAACAATATAATGTATACCATATTCAGTAGAATACTTAATAACATATTGCGATATCTAAGGTTTCCATATTTGCAGAATTCCCAGACATTCTTCTACAAAAAGATAATTAAAACAGTTCTGATAAAATGTAATTATTATGACCTCTTTTGATGGAAATCCTACAGTTGCATGTCTCAATAAATATACACCAATTTCTAAATAAAATAGGTGTGCCCTTAAAAGGATTTTGTTTAATATGAAGGGTAAAACAATTTTCTATCATTAAATTCATGGTTGTATGTAATACAGTTATATAAATGAGTTTACATTTGTATTCTAAACAATGCTGATGTTTTTTAATTCGTTTGACCCAGAAACAAAAACCCAATAACAAAATAATCAAAGTGAAGAGAGTATGTCCCTCGGCCAAAGAAACTGTCAAATAGGTGTTTAACACAAGAACAAAGACATGGCTATGGAGACTTATAGGTTTTAGTGGGTGTATTGCATTTTTTTTAAAAACATTACGCAATACCCCTGTGAATAACGAGTAGATTTGTTGATTCCACTGTTTACGGACATTCGTCGGTAGTACCAAGAACTGCAGCTTTTAATCACAATATATAAAACATCAAAGTATTCAACCTTCCAATAAAAAGATTGAGGGGTTTTTTTTCATTCAAATTGCATTTATCTTTTTGTATCTGTCATATTCTGAATCAGACGATATACCTTTCATACCTTTTTTCGAATTATTTTCGGCCAACTACAGCTATATCTTATACCATATGCCAGAAAATTGCATCAAGATCGTTTACAAATCACTTTTCGTTTTCTCTCTACATGAAATTTAATGAGACAAAAATGCTTTCCAACAGTCGAGAAACACACATACATCACTTTATTACGAAGAGTCTTTTTGTAGACTTTTTAATATATTTAATGGTATTGTGATTAACGAAATACACGAGTATGTCAAGTCAAGTATCTCAGTCATGCCACGTGTCGGGTAGAAGTCACGACATGTGAGCTATGCACCATGACGTCGACTGTCTTTGAATGTGATAGCGACGAGTCAGTGCATGCGTTAATTAGGTAGGGAGACTTTGACTGCTCAGCATCTGGACCGTGTAAACTCAGACACATGATACAGATAACGAAAACTCGCAGTAGTTTCATTAACGATACTTCCGATCAGACTTATTAATAGCTTGTTCGCTTTGATAAAATAAATGAAGGTCGTTGCTAAAACACTTTCCATACCTTTGCGCTGATAATACAGTTACATTTGATTTGCTCCATGATCAAGTCAATTATACAAAAAGTAATTGATGATTTATGATTCGGTAATATTGCTGAGGAAATAATAGTATTCTTTTGTTTACATCATATTTCCCAACCAAACATTCCAACTCCGGAACTTTATGAAAAAAAAGTCTGTTTTCGGCTTTTTTCATTCATATGAATTACTGATCTCTGCATCTTCATCAAACATTTGTTATTTCATATTCACATAAATATAGAAAACGACATGAAGTTTTCAGATCAAGATAAATAATTACATAAACGTCGAACCACACAACTAATGTGTTATTTTGTTTTCGGTATACGTCCCTTTAAAGTTATAACTTAATCAATTGTTGACTTTAAAGATAGAAGTCACTTTTTTTTCTTTTTGTTTGTTTGTGAAAGGTCGTAATTAATATGCTTTGTTATAAAATATACCAGAAAATTAAACACTTGTTATTTTTTGTAATGATATAAGTATGGCATCGTTTGTACATTAATATTATTATATAATGTTATGGCGAGAATCTGTGACTGTATTGTTCCTAAAGAACACGTTTTCCAGTTTATTGTTCCTACGTGGAGAGAAGACAGATTGATATACACATAAACACATGTTCATGTCAGGGTCCTGTTGTTAAGTAAGTTTAGTAAGGTATAAGATTTGTCCCTAATTAAATCATGAACAGTAGGGGTTTTTTCCTATTAATGATTCATGTAAACTTTCTTTTCATTGGCCACGGTATCAGAATCAAATTTTAATGTCTGACGTACGCTTCATCAAAAATCTAAGATATGTAGTACAGCAAATGCTAAAATTTAGTAGTTCCGCTTCCGGTTTTTTATGGCGGTTTATAGTATTTTATTGCCCTTGTGTATTTACGATGTGGTTTTGGTTTTATATTACACTCGTTCTTTTTTCTTGCTGAGGCAATACAAAACAATCTTTTTCGTAGAAGCCTTTATTCAAGACTTAAATATTGTTTCTGATATTTTGGCCAAAACAAATACTCATAGATTATATTCGAGAGGCAAGTATTGGAGTTTTGTTATGAGAAACAGGCTTTTTAATGTGTGCAATATTGTTGACATGGACTCTACATGTTAAGCTATGCTGTATTCCCCCGACCGGGTCCTGTTCCCAGAGTGTGGATGTTAAGGTGATATGTACGATGATAATATTGTATTGAAGAGGGTATATTTGGTTGTGAATATCGTTGTTTTATAACATCATATGTGTAACAAGTGTATTCATTGCCAGAACGTTGTTGAATATCAAAATAAACATTTTGAACCAATTGATTAATAGACTACTGTTATTATTATTTTGATATTTGCATGTATTCAATAACAGCAATCACATATTTTTCTGGAATTGACATATTTCAAAATCAAAAACAATCAAAAAGTAATATATATATCCAAGTTGAAAATGTCTTTGTAAATATTTTCGATATAACGAATGATCAGATAATGGCTGTTTAATACCTTCATATGCATTCCTTTCCAGTACCCTAATGCCCTCAATTATAAAATCCATAATAATTTTTAAATTGTTAAAATGAAAACGAACCGACGATAAAAAAATCTTCATAGCAATCAATTTTGAAATCAGGTAACATTTCCTCTTTTTGATTAATGACAAAATGGCAGCAATGGCGGCGGTATTGAAGAAAGCATTAGAATTGCGAGGAGGAGGGGATTGAACAAACAAAGAATGGAAATTCGATTTCAAAATTGACATTTGTCATTTTAATTTTGGATTCTGTACCTCATCAAAAGAGACATGTATCAGTAATTGTTTGTGACTATTTCAGCATCCCTTTGAAAGAAATAATGACATATTATGTTAGGCTATTTACAGCTTGAGTTCTGATCAATCTACTGACACAAGCTTACAACCAGAGGACATAGTAGCATTCGTCATCATCAAAAACACCTGCTATCTTCAGATACTGCATCCAGCATTACTTCTTTTAATCGGCAATCTGTGGCATCATACTGAACTGTGAGCGCCACTCCCTAACCACGATCCCAGTGGCAGAACTATCCTTATCTCTATTTCTATTTTGAGGAAAACAATATTTCGACAATGATTGATTTATTATTTTTCGGTTGAAACAAATTTAAAAATGAATTATATTCGTAGCATTAACGTCTTTTTATCGTTACCTTGTGTAGCGATAAATCACGTGGAAACTACCATAACTTTGACAAAGGGAATCAAACAGATAAAACTAAATAAGAAAACGATCAATAGTATTACATGAAAATTCCGGCAGGCCCCACTGGTATAGTCTCGGTCACCGTCTCGAATCCATATTTCTGTTTGGTAAAGATGATTAAGCAATTTATTATGCTTACGTAATTCACAAATCAATGTTTCAAGGACGTGTAGTTATCACTAACATATATTAGAGTGAACCTGGCTGTCCTAGTTACGTCATATCCATTTTTCTTTGGGGTAGAGAGTCCCAGCGTTTTTTGATTGTATTATCAACAAAGGTAAGGTCTACTTTGTCAGAATTTTTCTGACATGGGTTTGCTTACCCTTTTACTATGGTTTACCTCGCCATGGGCGTTTCAATACCCGGATTTATTTATTACAAAGCAGGGAGCTTTTCCACCAAGCTAGCAGAATTCTATTATGGTATAACTTGACACAATATTACTGGAAATTTCAAAATATTATACCTTACAAAAATGCTCGCAACGTATACTATTCTTAATATACATTATATTACATAAACTTAAAAGGAATGTATCTTTCCAATCCTCCTATATTCTAGAAAAGTCGTCTATAAATGTTTATGATAATGTTTAGGGCAATACATGTTGAAAACATGTATTCGAACTACCTATCAGCATCTGATAATTTACTGTAAGTAATGTATATATCATAACTTAACAAAGATTCACTGGCCCCAGTTGTTACGTCAAATTCCAGTATATCTAAACAGCCTGGCAAGGACAAGTTCTTATGATTTATTTTTATACTGTAATCAATATCCTATTGGGGTACACAATGTTTTGTATGGTGATTTATACAATAAAAATGAAACTTTTCTATTGCGACGTACACCAAAATACAAAGTTTACCACAACGACATCCTACCAGAAAAAATAAATCCCGAGCCGTTCAAATCTACAGTGGGCTTAAATGTAGCAATACCTTCAATAGTTACCTTTGTCGTTATCAACACTCTGATATTTCACTAGCACTACAAAATGTACCAGTACAATGCATGCTTCTGCTCTTATAGTTTGTTTTGTATAATTCACAAGTATCAGTTAAAAATATAACACTCTAGAGTTTTAAACTCAGTGTCGTTAATTACTTGGATTTCCTTCCTCAACAAAACAACACGAACCTTAAGATCTCAAGTGAAAGCAATTATTGAAATGATGTTAACGTTTTCTTTTCCTTCAGTGCCAATACCACCAGCCTTGACGTCATTAAGGCAAAGTTTGTTTTATGAAATAATACCAATCACACAATAAGAAATAGGGCAACGACCGGCAACCTTCAGAAAATGTTATTAATATGTTAATATGTTTGCAAAAAACTACAAGGACATGAATTGTATTAGTCGCAAAAGAACTTTATATCTGTCAAAGACAGACGTCATGTTTCCAACAAACTAAAAAAATATTATTCTAAAATCAATATATCAATGTTCACTTTTGGCGATGTCTATACAATGAAAAAAGTCAACAAAACAATGTCACGAATCAATACCAGTAACACGAATTGACATGTTTAATGACACACAAGCGAGCAGCAATTACATCGTCCACTAACTGCATATATTTCAGGAAGCGCTAAATTTACTTGTGTGTTTTGAAAATGCTGGAACTTTGTCGATTTACTTTTTGTTTATTTGAATATCAGTTTTTCTATTTCGAATAATGCTACAATCGTAGGGGTTTTATGCACTATAGAAATGACATAGAAACCTTCAATACTGAACAGGTTTTAACTTTTCAACAACCTTTAGGTGAAATTCGATTTTTTTTTTTAAATAACGTGTACAATTTATAAATGCGATGTTAATATGGATCGAAAGTCGGCGAACGTGTTTACATCTTTTCATCTCGCGCCATTCTGGTTTTATGCCTTCCGAGACCCAGAAAGATAATATCGAGTAAATCTGACGTGAATACAGTACCAACATTACAAATTGTGACTCTTGAATTTAACGAGCTTTACACGATATGTAGCTACATGTAACTGCCACCAATACTCAGTTTTAATATGAATCATACAGCATAGGTCATACATGTTTTAATGAGGCTCCTAACTCTAAAGTACGATTTCAGTATAAACTCATTTTCTGTTTTGCTATTCTAAGTTCATTGTCAAATCTTATTTGTGAATGGAGGTTTTATGTAGTTCTTACAAAGCAAAACAAAACATGCGCAGTGAAACTCACAAATAATATTATTATTTTGACACAGTTAAATAACATACAAGCAATATTTTCATGAGTGATATTATGTAAAGAATGGCGAATAATTTTGATTGATATAGAAAATACTTTTATGGCAATAAAAACTGTCTGATTTCTTTACTTCGAGTCCTTTATTACATTGTTTCTTCCGATCATCTCCATGCGTTCAGTATGAGACTTCTATGTTCGTGATATTAAATAGTAAAGTCCACAAGTTGGGCTTTAAATTTGCCATAATTCGGAAATCAAAGCACGAAATTTCCCTATCCTTCACCCCTGGTCTCAAAAAAAAGTTTCTTCTATCATTCTTTCAAGAATTAGTTCATAATCTAGAGAAGTGGACTTGACAGGCTATCATTCAAAAATACAACGGTATCAACTTTTTCCCAGAGCTTTTTGGGCAAAAAATATCTGATCAGCGAGATTAAGCAACCCATATTTCGCCTAATTTATCCCATCATTCATAATGATATGGTCAACAAATAATCTAATATTGTATGTTCATAGTGTTGGGGGATTCCGCATCGCGCCGTGACAACGTTATCAATTTCATTGATATATGAACATACATAAAGATTTCACCTTTAAGTAACTTTGACATCACGCACGTGAAATTGGATGTTAGATCAAATTCCCACACCTTTGCACAGAAATTATAAAATTGTTTACACCATCGGTCACTTTTACATTTTAATACATTTCGATTGCATCCATGAGTTACAAAGAGAGACACACACATATGCATCTACATGTATTGAAATAAACATCAATTGCTCTTTGGAGTCACTGAAGCATAATAGTTCTACATAATGTATGATCCTATAGCTGAAACGCTGGCATGATCCAAAAAAAATGAATTCGGGTTTTTCTTTTTTTTTTATTATACTAAAACTATTATTTCACATTTGTTTATGAACAACTTAAAAGCTTCACAGCACGAATATACTCTGTGTCAATAAATGCAGAACGAATTTTGATTGGCTTAATTGATGTTGCCTAATTTGAAAATTATCGGAACGGCAATAACATTTTCTTATCAGCCTAATCTGCATTTCATGTACTTTATGTATGAATTTTTTATCAGGTAATTAGCTTTGTATTGGTATTATAGGTAATAAGTTTGGAAAATCTATGTGATTGTAATTAGCGTAATTCTCTCCTCTCTCACTGGGTTATAAAACGGTCTTTATCATGCAAATTATCAGAATGAGAAAGTATAAAGATGAAAATAAATCGGCGTGCTACGCTGCTATTACATTTTCCTTGAATGTCGGAAGACATTACATATTATCGCGAGCTTGAAATGAAAACGATGTTCTAATACGAACGTAATGCTGTATCACATACTACCTGTACTAACGCGTGTCTAAGTGTGTCATGTTGTTAGCCAATACCAAACACTGGCACGAGATACTAATATCCAATTTATCATCAAAGACATTTGAGTCTAATTAACAAGTAATTGCATTAATTTTTCCAAAATATACAGATGATCTCAAAACATTGTTTTCTAAAAGCTCAGATGTAATAAAAACCCAAAGTGTTTGAACAATATTAACTCGTTGATGACAACCAAAGCACGACCACGCAGACATTTTATGGATATTTAGACTGAAAATATCAAAGGAGTCACTGCCAGATTGCTGTTCCTTGAATTTAGAATGTCTTAATATTTTTCCCTGTGACGTCATAATAGGTGAAATTACACTTGTAACGTATTGAACATTTCTGTGAACGTGTTTTGATATTGAAACGGAAGCCCGAGTTAATGGTAGTGTTAAGTTTTATTTTTCATGGATGGATTGAGTCAATGTTAAGACGAATATATGTGGGGTGTTTTGTTTTGTTTTGCGAATCAAATATTCAACGGTGAAATTATTAGAATGAATATAAACTAGTTCGTGTATGTAGATTACTACGTTAAACTGTTAATATTTATGCTCTCGTCATCGTGGGTTTATTTTCATTCATAAAGAAATTTAGTTTTATGATAATATCTTTGTTAAATGCGTTAGATCTTTGGCTATCGACAAACCCTTCTAAATTCGACGGCATATGTATGGACGCTTATAATAAATGTGTGTTTAGGATATTGTGAAACACATGATATTTTTGCGATTTAAATTTAAGCAGCATTTTTGCTTAGATTACAAATCATGAAAAAAAAATTGAACATAAACCACTTATTGGTTTAAACATGTCTTTTTAAATATTTGCGACATATTTCAATTTTGGAATGTCTAGTATCAATTTAATGCCTTTGGATACATGATTACTGCCTCTCTTAGTCGTTTAATTGATTAATAGAAATTATGAATAAGGACTATCTTATATACGACTGACCGTCTGATATCACTAGCCCGACCCCGCTTGGTCGCAGTTAGTGGCCTACTTGGGGTAGTCGCCAGGTACAGAACACAAGTCGGTGGTTTTACTCCGGGTACTCCGGTTTTCCTCCACCATCCAAAGCTGTCACGTCCTTAAATGACCATAGCTGTCAATAGACGTAAAGCACAAACAAACCAAACCAAAAACTTATAAATTAAATAATGACCAACAATGTTGCTACATTAGCTCGCATCTGTTTAGTTCTGCAGCCTTTAACAGCCCAGTGATATATACGATTCATAGTTTTGTCTCTGTCTATCTTTTAAATTCAATTTTCAATTCGGTGTCATATTTACTTTGACGTTTTCTTCTCAGCGAATGACAACATAACTTGAGTAAGTTAAACTATATAAAATTAAGATAACGTTTAATATGTTTATATCTATACAGCTTTTTATGCCCACTCCACATAAAACTCAACACATATATAGAATTGAATAAGGCCATCATAAGATGACAATTTATTATAATGACATCATGACACAAACTATGAATATGATGTTTACTGTCAACTTACATCCTTAGGTGGAGATTCGACAGAATTACGCCCACACCAACACATATATATATATAAATCACAAAACAAACAATATTAAAAAGGGTGGCATGTAAGGGTGGGTTTTTCAATAAGGCAAATTCGGTATAAATTTCTAAAAAGATGCTGCCACACAATGGCGCCGTTGAAAGTTTTCTTAAAGATGAAGAAAGAGGCCTACATCCAATCAGATTGTAGCGTGCGTGGGATGTTAGCCAATCAAAAACCTCTAAACAATGGAGGCACCAAGAAGGGGGGAGCGGCACCCAAATGGGGCTATGTTCGTAGCAACCTTTTAACAATACTTGTCAAACAATCTAATGGAGGGTTTATGTGTCGCGACATAAAATCAGGTATGTATATAACTTGCATTTATTCCTACTCCCCATAAAACTCAACACATATATAGAATTGAATAAGGCCATCATGAGATGACAATTTATTAAAATGACATCATGACACAAACTATGAAAATGATGTTTATTGTCAATTTACATCCTTAGGTGGGGATTCGACAGAATTACGCCACAAAGTGAACAATAGCAAGCTTATTTAATTCTTATTGTTCACTTCCCTAAAACTATATAAAATTAAGATTACGTTTAATATGTTTATATCTATACAGCTTTCTAATAACCGGAATACATCTGTAACGGTTATTTGAAATCAAATAAACAGATAATGTTAGGATAATACAACAAGCATAACCACTGTGATCAATGTCTAAAAGTCATCTCTTGAAGACATCATACATCAGTACTTGCTAAACTAAAAGCTATCCATATATTTTAGTCACAGAATCCTGGATTCCCATTCACATCAATGAAAACCTTTCAATAACATTTTATATAATATCTCGGGAGTGAATATACTGTAGTTCAAAGTGGATTGATAATAGTAAGTTCTAGCAAAATCGATGGAAATTTCTTAAAGAAGACAGATACAATCTCTCATACTTGGTATAATTTTTATTATTGATATTTCCTCTCCTCCTTACAATCTTTCATTGTCAGAAAGGAGCAATTTTGGCTGACGGTTTTCAATGTCTGATCACCACGTTACTTGCCGGTGGAAAAATTCTAAACGACAGACCGTAGATTATATCAAGAAGAAAATAGTAATTTGCTTGAGTAACTGAAAAAATATACATTTATGTGAGGATATATATTATTTCCGTATACGATTCTTAACAGTAAGAGATTGTTTTCTAGACTCATCTATTCCGTCTGTGTGTATAACAGAGTTATCTTATCTTGGCAGCAGGTATTGATTGTTACGTCATAGGTTTGTGTGAGAAAATTACGTCGTTTTCTCAAAAATTGATGACGTTACTCTCACAAACAAATGACGTAACAATTAATACCTGCTCACAAGAGCAGATAACTCTTCAATACGAAAAGACGGAATAACTCTGTGATACAATTAAAGGTTTTGAGATTTGATCGACATTGTCCCTCACCAATGTATAGTTTCTCTACAATGACCTTTACGAATGTGGTACCCTAAAACACTTGATTTTAGTTGCATTCGTCCAATGTAAGTTAATTACACATATGTGTGTTACATAATCTTTCAATGTTACGGGGAGATTTCCGATTTTTGCTGTAACCATGGTGCATTTGGTAACCGTAGAAAGATTAATGATATACACACTTTACTCATTTGTTTAATTTGAAATTAAACCAGTACTTCTCCATATTATGAAACTCATATATCTAAGGGTTTGTATGCACATTCCCTTCAGTTTCAACAGTACTTTAGACATATTTGGGATTCCATCATTTTGGCCCCTAGCATCGCCGATGAGTCCTGGAAGGGCGAAACAGCTGTATGATACAATGTAATTCGTCTTTAGCATGCTGTAACTATAACTAACATTTTAAAGATGCAATCACATTTGTGTGTAACGTTCATCATTTTAGTGCAAAGTTTACACTTCCCCCGGGAAATGTCGCCAAGGTCTCCCACAATAACATGTGCTTGGGAGTATTCATGACACTTGTGGGGAACTCTTGGTGTAAATAGTTGTATCAGGTTCCACATAACAAAGGTCAAAGCCTACATCAGTTAATGATATGGCCAGGGGGAGTTAACTCTAGCCTCGTATCAGATGTCAAAACTAACAAGATTTATTACCCTCCTACCAGGTCAATATGTTAACCATGACTGTTTACATGTCATCATCAACTCAAAATATCTAAACATCTTTCAAAACAATTTAGCTATGATTTCCTTAAAACTTTCCGTTATAACTGATGAAGTTTAAAGGTATTTAATATCAAATATGCTTGTCTCTACGACTGAGAACGTTTGCTCCCTATTATTTCAACAGTGTCTCAGATCTACTTTGAGTTCAAATTTGGTTTTTGTGGGTTGAAGTTATGGTATCTTTTATCCTGTGTAATTACGTTGTTATAGATTGTCTTCATCGTTGACGATGGAGTATATTCTCACCTGTTGCGATGACGTTGTTCTCTAGCTAGTGGTACAGTTGTGCCGTGTGTTGACGCTATTTTTTGCGTGTTGTCGATGCGATGTATTATATCCCCATGTGTCTCTGCTGTTGTGAATTTGCCTTGTTTTGTCGTTTTTAAATACTTTTTGTTAACGCTGTTTGCTGTTTTGTCCCTTTTTGTTAGCGCTGTGTATTGTTTTGTCCCTTTTTGTTAACGCTGTGTGTTGTTTTGTCCCTTTTTGTTAGCGCTGTGTATTGTTTTGTCCCTTTTTGTTAACGCTGTTTGTTGTTTTGTCCCTTTTTGTTAGCGCTGTGTGTTGTTTTGTCCCTTTTTGTTAACGCTGTGTGTTGTTTTGTCCCTTTTTGTTAACGCTGTGTGTTGTTTTGTCCCTTTTTGTTAACGCTGTGGGTTGTTTTGTCCCTTTTTGTTAACGCTGTGGGTTGTTTTGTCCCTATTTGTTAGCGCTGTGTGTTGTTTTGTCCCTATTTGTTAGCGCGCTGTTATGTTTTGTCGATTTGTTTTGACGCTGTAGCATATTTTGGCTGTGTGTGTTGACCAAGCGTTAACTTCTTTTTTAACGTTTTGATCAATTATGTCCCTGTCTGTTAACACCGTGTTATATTGTGTCCCTGTATGTTGACACTGTTATATTTTATCCCTGTATGTTGAAGCTGTTACATTTTGTCCCTGTGTGTTGACGCTGTAGTATATTTTGTCCCTGTGTGTTGACGATGTGGTATATTTTGTCCCTGTTCGTTGACGTTTTTACATTTTGTCCCTTTATGTTGAAGCTGGTATATTTTGTACATGTGTGGCGATGTAGTATATTTTATCCCTGTGTGTTGACGATGTAATATATTTTGTAACTGTGTGATGACGCTGTAGTATATTTTATCCCTGTGTATTGTTGCTGTAGTATATTTTGACCATGCAGTATATTTTATCCCTATGTCATAACGCTGTAGTGTATGTTATCCCTGTGTGTTGACGCTTTAGTGTATTTTGTCACTGTGAATTGGCGGTGTAGTTCATTTTGTCCCTTTGTGTTGGCGGTGTAGTATATTTTTCTGTCTGTGTTGGCATTGTTTTATTTCATGTTTCTACTCTACTTCGTATGGCTACCCTGATAACTATGCTAAGTAGTATGCGCTAATTTTGTACAAAATTGAATCACATGTAAATATAAATGATAAATTGATTTACTTTTGAATAACAAAAAGCCGCAGTGAAAATATTTGCTTTCGATTACTGTTTAATTTTGTTGTCCTACATCGAATGCAATTTCTATACCGATTTAGGCAAAATAGATTGAACTGAGCTAGAGCAAATATGCATTTAAGAGTTTCCAGAACGTTTCAATAGTTTCATTTTTTACTTTATTTGTTCCTTCAAACGGATTGTGACTCTGACAAGATCATGTGTATACAGTCAGTATCGATATTACAAGGCAGATTTGAATATCTGGAAAAAATATTACCAATCACACAACTGACGAAATTGAAATGCGTAACTCAATTTTGAATCCGTACGGAACAGCAAAAAAGAAAAAATAATTATCGCCTGACCTAATTAAGCTTCAAATTATTTTGAACAAAAACTACAAAGGCATCCGCGATATTACATTAACAAGATTAATTCAAAATTATTAAATCAAATTAATTTGATACAGAAATGATCACTCTGTCCTGCGCTGCATGTCATTGCATCCATGTGATGTGAAAGTGGGGCTTTGTATAATTTGAACAGAGCAAATTGCTTTGTTTTTAAAATACTGCATTTTCTTCTTCGTTTCATGATAACTCATTCAGCATTGGAAACAAAATTTCATTTTCATCACATCGCAAATGCATTTCTAGTACGGAGATTACACAAAAAGCATGGTGAACTTCCACGCTATTTCATTAACAATTCTGATATCACGACAGGCGCTTTACTGAATCAGCAAGCTTAAATAGCAGATTGAAGCAGACAAATGTTCTAAAGGATAAAGAGTTACTCTATAACGTGTTTGTGTCTGTGTTTCCTGTGCCTGGACTTCCTATCAGCATGTTGACTTTTTAGGCGTCCCTTGTGAAACTCACGATTAATTGTTTTGTAAAGTACTAAATTAATACTTTAATTAATCATGCAATTGTTCGGAAAGCAGCCCATATTAAGTACAGGATTAGAATATGTTTGTTTAATTAATTGGTTTTGCTTATGAGTTAATACGTCGGCTATAGCATGTGGTTCTGCGGGACTTGTTTTCAGAGTGGTACCGCAGTCAGTATTAGTCTAGCACAGACAGGAAAGATTCAAGAACGGATGGAAATTCCCGACTACTGCAATAATGACAGTTAATCTATGTTTGGTCTCCTCTTTGTTCCCAAGAAGATTGCCATGTAAAAACAAAATCTGGAAAGGGTTCCACATCAGTCACCTCGTACGATCAACAGGTGAGGTATATGGGGCCCATATATATACACGTTAAGTCAAAAACAAGTTTGGAATTCCCTTTCCTCAAGGTTTCTGTAACAATTAGTGAAGATGTGGCCTTACCTATGAAAATCAAACCACGGAGGTCTGCAAATGATCTACAACATTATCTTCTAAATATTTTTGTCTGTTAATCATAATATCTAACTACAAGGCGTTGCTTTCCTTGTAGTATTCCCCGAGTCAGATAG
The DNA here is from genome assembly GCF_002113885.1 of Mizuhopecten yessoensis. Classification (NCBI taxonomy): domain Eukaryota; kingdom Metazoa; phylum Mollusca; class Bivalvia; order Pectinida; family Pectinidae; genus Mizuhopecten; species Mizuhopecten yessoensis. The sequence goes on from NW_018407983.1 coordinate 657,458, forward strand.
GTTCCGCGTCAGCCACACCTAAACCTAAACCCCTTGTTAACCAAAGTGTTATGTTTTCGAAGAATGAAATTCGTTTTCTTTCAACAATTTGTAAAGAAAATCAATAAACATTCCTTGGAGCATTTACATTCACGCCTTACACCAAAACTGAGACACGCTTCCTAAGATTGTAGTTCTCAGAAAAACATGAGTGTACATCAATTCTGTTTCCGCTGGGAATTCCGTTCTGAAATAAATTCGGTTATTCTATGCATTCGGAGATGACATAATGCTGAACTTTCATACATTTGAAAATTATTTCAAAATTGTTGGGGAAATATCAAATGGAGAAAACCTTTAAACATTTCACACCTTCTTAAGTGAGAATGTCGGCAAGCCTTCGAGAGCCTCTCAAATTATTCAAATCCCAAATCACAACACGTCAGTCATATCCATTAACATTCATGTTACAATGTAACACAAATATGATTGCTTTTATCAATTAAAAAAAATAATCTTACTATGAAATATCAACAAAGAAACCTCTGACTACTTTAATGATGAGCAAAACTCATTAAGGTTTTCTATTGCATGTTATGTTTTATAAAAACTACCAAAGAAATACGTATCACAAAAAAAGCCTCATGTTTAGTTCCATAATGTCGATTCACAATCATGAAACAAATTCTTGTCCAAGATTCGAAACTGATTATTCTTAATTTCCTATATCAAGTTCTCGTTTCTAATAATGATTATAAGACTAAGTTTTAGGTTGCACCTTGCTTTGTCTTTGACATAACTTTGTAAACCAAACTATCGTTTGCTTCCCTGGGGCAGCCATTTTGGATTTTTGCTATCCGAAAACCATTTGTTCTTTGACTATTTGTTTTAACACAAAATATGAAATAGCGGTTTAAACGATACTTGAGCAGAATGTAATATCTATTTTTGAAATCCAGACGATCAATATCTGATTCTGAGGGGGAAACAATTCCATTTTCAGAAAATCACATTTGGAACACGCTACTATAATGATAATTTCTGAAGCTAGGTACCTTACACCAGTTAACTTTTCAAAATTAGCAAATGGATGTTTTTTTTTACAGAACCATCAATGTGCCATCCAAATACATGTAATAGAACTACCGTTACATTCTCAGATTCTTGCGATACCAACATTAGGAATAATTGTTCAATTAAACTGATCATGTTCAGCAATTGAAACATTTCGGCAGATCAAGGTCTAGCATTGCAAGCTTGATAAATGTATCTTTAAGTTTCTCATCTATATAACTTTATTGTCACAAGTAGGGGTATTCACTTCTCTGATTCTTAAACGTATTAGACGTATGCCCAGCACTATGTCGTTAGTAAATTTGACTGTATCCACGGCATAGGGAAAACATGTTGATGGCGTAAGGGCTCACAAGTGGTTGTAAGTACGTTAGAAGATTATAAACCATGTATGCTATAAAACACAAATGGCACACGAATTAGTGCTTCAAACGCATGTGGTTGCCAAAAAGAAAACAAGAATATTACACACATGTTACAACTCCTATATGTTAATAATACAATGGTAATGGGACTTAGTTGGTGACTTTTGAGTGTGCAAGCACTTTTGCGTCACGTCATCATCCGGGCATAATGACGTTTGGGGCACCAGCTATGAGATTTGTATGCATGAGTAATGATTTTGTTTATTAGACAGAAGTCCGTCGTGGATGGGTCCCCGCCAGAGACAACCACCGTTACGAGCTACCTGGGCCAGAAAAGACGGCGACGACATCACCTATGAATCTTAAGTGGGTATGGATCTCATAGAAGTTGTCTACAGATGGATAGCAAATTGCTACCTCGTCTACCGGGTGTCACATAGACAAGTCTGTACGTGAGAGGGATTATATACCAAACCTTTAGCGATTGAATCTCCAGCAATCAGTGTACCTCAATGAGATATATTTCACAAAAGTGCAAAGCAATCTCAAGACAACCGAATATGTGTAGGTCGTAAAATGAACGTTGATGATGGAACATTTGTCATATGATACTGTTGATGATAACATCATTAGCTGAGCAGATGAATGTAGCATACATACATACAGTAAACTTAGAAAATAACTTCATCGGTATACCACTAGCTTTTCATACAATAGAGTAAATAACCGAAAGTTATTAAGCTTGTTAGCTTAATCAAATTTCAAAATAAAGCTTTTCCAAAAGTTATGAAAGTTTTACTTGTTTTCTTGGTATTTTGAAACACAAAGTAGATATGCTTTCATTTCGATAGTTATACATGCAATTAAGACAAAAAACAAGGATTCAAATTCAATATAGATTGTCGTTAAGTCAATGGCGTATTTTAAAACTTCAGACATCAATTATGTCAACTTAATTAGTTGATCAATGTCATTTAGTTTTGTTTTTAGCTTGGTATTTTTGAAAAAAGCAAAGATACATATTTTACTTTAACGTAGCATTGAGTCCTACTGTTAAAGAAGAGTTTTCATTGATGGTCTGCGATATCACTATTCCAACGATAATAAAACATTTTTGTAGTTTTCCTGTACGAAGACATTGTGGATTTCTCAAAATGCTACCATTTAAAAAAATCTAAAGATACGTTCAAGAACTATAATCATTAGTTTCAGTCTTAGTTTTGGTCCGTAATAGGTATTGTATTTAGGAGAATCTCTGTCGTGAGGAGGGTATATATAGCTTAAATGCAGCAGCTATTTTTTTGTCACTCTACACGGAATATTTCACTTACTGTATACTTTTTCAACTTACAATAATGGACAGGTTGTCCGTATTGATGGACCATAGTTTATTTTAAGTTTTCGGACCAGAACAACCCTTTATTTTGCTACAATTGTTCAACGCGTAAACTGACTCACTTTTTTATAATATACGTCTGCTCTCGACAAAGGGTCTTCATGATTGATGATTTTTTTTATGAAACTTCAGTTCCCATCGTAATGTCATTCATTTACTAAAAAGAACAGAATAACGAAATACCCTATTTTTCGTTATCCAGATAGATACACACATCACATAGCTGCCCTATTACATTTGTACATATGTAATATAACGCTCATTACATATATTCTGTTGTGAATCGGACGGTAAACAACACATAGTGGATCAACTAGGACAATGCCAAGTCGTCACAAAACTAAAATGTCATTGTGACCTCACAAAACGGGCTCGGAGTCGATATTTTAACTTTCATGACAACACGAGAAAACTTATTTTCAGAAACTTTTGCACCTAATCTGTGAGATATTCGATTCCATCAATTCATTTATTTGTCAAGATTTTTGCAGAGGTTCGGTTCAATTCAAATTTCTTATATATGTCTTATTTATCCTTATTAAAATGGAAAGGCAATGTGAAATTTTAAAAATATTTATCACTTTTTTTTTAATGTAAGATTTTTAAACAGGTTTGTTTCAAATCAAAATTCTCAGATATGTCTCATCAATCATTCTTAAAATTGAAACGCAATGTGAAATTTTCCTTTTCTACTGTATCTGAAAATTTCTCAAATATCGGTTCTTAATAGACTCTTCGTCCATCTCATTTTCCTGAAGGGCAACTGGCAAGGACGAGCCGTTAATAGCCTCCTTTACCACGCTGTCAGAACATGACTTTTTTACACCCACCTTGGGAGTGGTCGATTTCATATTCTAGACATGTAATGGGCTGGTTCAGACATAGATGTAAATACGGGTTTCATAAGAGTTTGTCAAAGGCTAGGGTTGGGCACAGACTGTAATCAATATAACATGAAAAAAGTGACATCTACATCCCGTACCTAGACTTCAAAACTCTTCAGTGTTTGCACTTTTACACCGAAGAGTGCTACAATGTATCTCGTGATCGTAATATCAAAGCGTCGAATTTACAAGATTTCTTCTATGTTATATTACCAGGTGAAGATTAGATGTGATTCATGTGAATTGACACGCTAAACAAACGAATGACACTAAGACTGGTTATTTGTCTACAGTGCATGAACTGAAGTACAAGAAACGACAGACATTTAAACAGAAATGGCGGAACCTACAGATACCTGTCACATACCAGTAACACTAAATACATTTGAATTATAGGAAATGACAAAACTGCTGTTCTTCATATATCTATCCATTATTCCTTTCATGTCAAAACCGGATATGTGAGTAGAACCACTCAGTTGCATTGTTGCTCTATAAAATGTGTGTTGTTTCTTAGAAATGCTTTGGGAGATTATTGGTCGGAGCCATACCAACCTCCGTGTGTACAAACAGTTTTGCAAATATTCTAAACGAGAGATCCTTGGAGAGAATTTTTATGATTTCATCATGCCATTGTCGGTTAGAGAATAACACTCGGTGTGGCTGAGTCCTGACACCCTCCCATACAGGCAATAATGATATCTCACCCCCAAGGCCGACTGGCTCGCGTGTCAGGGGGATATCCAGGCAAAGGTTGAAGCAATTCATTCCGAACAGTTAGGGTTGTTATGTTACTAAATCAATAACATCATGCTTTTATTCAAAAGATTCTAAACCAAAATTACCACAAACCTCTGTTCTAATATCTAATTCCATAGATCTATTGACATTAGTTTAATCATTACATGTAAATCAAACTTTATTGTTATCAGAATATAAATTTTGAAAGGAGGTTGTTTGTCTTAACTAATAAATTATTGTCAAACAAACGGCGATTGATTTGTACAGTAACTCTGTGGATTGTTGATTAAGGATTGTAACGACGAAGCAACAACAACAACAAGATTGGAGTTTAATGAGTGTCTATCAGCAATTTAGACCAATTTGGATTTCCAACTTGTAGGCCCATGGCATAACCGATTAGTCCTATAAGGACGGGACAGCAGTATCGTGCAGTGTTATTCATTTTTGGAAAGCTTATCAATTACCAAGTTTTTAAGGTGCAGTTCCTTGTGTTGGTCTTAGGTTCATCTTTAATATTTCAGTTTAAATGCAGACACCGTCTTTTAAAGAGACACCTGGGTCTGTTCTCATGTTCAAGCTCAGTATTAGTATTCAAGCCCAACGCCCTTTTTCAGTTGTATATTTTTCAAATTTTACATTTTTTTTTTTTGTTATTTGGAGAAATTTTGAAGAGACTTGAAGCCAAATAGCATTTCCAATGTCTCGACTTTACTTTTTGATTGTGACGCATGACTTCCTGCAAATTAAAACAAAAATGGTTTTGGAACATAATTTACGTTTCACCATAGGAAAGGCTTCCTGAATACGGACCAGGATATACTTAAAACGGAGAGTTATAACCAGAGCACTGGAGGAGACAAATTTCACGTAGAGCGAGGCACAAATACGTCACGATGGAAAAAACCTAGATGCTATCTGTTTGTCCCATAGGGGATGACAAGGATAAGCAAATACATTGTGTAAGTAACGCTTCGGTATAAGTGGAGGCATACTTTACACCAATATACTTAATGTCACTGTCAGAACCCTCGCTTGAGCTAACCATCAGACGTTACCGTAACAGCAACGCACATCGATGTTTTACTTAAGGGACAGCCGATTGATTGTGAAGATAGCAAAACGAACCTCGCAATTTAACAAACAAACAAGTTGTACAGATGTTGATGATAGACAAATAAAAGTTTAAATAGTGAAATAAATGAAATAACATGCGACTTGTTGGATCGATACTCATAAGTGAACATTGTCTAAATGCAGTTTTGTTCTCATCAGCATCAGATACATGTCTTTTGTTAGATTTATATACATAAAGGTGATTGCTTTGGAGCGTATGAATCACCCTGGAATCAACCACAGTCAGCATATGTCACAGTAGGACCAATATGTGAGGGTGGGACAGAAGGTCATGATGGATGCGTCTCGACACGCCGACCCGTGATTTCTAAGTGCTGTTCTCGCACCATGTAATTGCAAGATACAGGACCGTCGAAGTACAGGCGCCCCGTCATTGAGGAGCAATAATCGAAATCCAAGGATCCGCTCTCGAAACACACATATACATGTATCTTTTATACATCCTTTGGATATGTCATGAAAAACATCTGTGTATGAACCACCATGCGGATACTACTTTTAGTATGATTATTTGAAGTATATAAAAACTACAACGTGGAAGTTTATTTTAACGGCTTTAACTTCCTCTGTCATATTCCAATGGCAGGCTTACACATGAAACCAATCATATTGCTAACCGCATGCCTTCGATTTTGTTTCGACAAAATCCAAAGAGGCAAGGAAGATTAATAGAATCTTCCTCTACCTTGAGGGTGTGACAGAGAAATTTCCAACCCGAGAGAGATGTTTCTTGATTGTCTTACCCGAGGCTCTGCCGAGGGTTAGACAACCAAAATACCCCGAGGATTGGAGATTTTTCTGTTACATCTTCAAGGTAGGGAATGATTGTTTTTCTCCCATCCTATTATTTCAGTCACAGCTCCACCAACAGTAGTCTGAGGCTATCTCCCCTTAGGGGGTGATAAGCTTATCTTACCCGGCTAAAACGGGAGACACACCTGTGAAGGATTGGAGAAACATGTATCAAGATTGAGCCCTCGGATTTTGAAGTTGAAACATGAATGGTTAGTAACAGAGCTTATGAATATGAATTACCTGTATAGCCTTACCTTCCTTTCAAAATTCCTAGTGCAAAGAAAAGTAACGTTGCATTTATATATACAGCAACATCGTAATCGTCATAATAACATCCTCGAAAGAGTCAAATGAACATTTACATTTACTGTACTTACAGTGATGAGAAACATATATGTTCAAATATATCAGGAATCATGTAAACATCCGATAAAAGACTGTACAAAAACCTGAAATACGTGTAAAGGCATTTTTGTCAAATCATCAATTTTCTTTAACAACTATAAATGAGCTTTGGATGTAAATATCCATGTAAAACATACAATTTGGCGGCATCTAGTGACAAACATGCAACCTACGTAGTTCACACTTTTTGTTCACAAACAAAACCTCTGTGTCTAGGACAACGTACCATCGGAAACGTAGATGTCTTTATAATAACATCGCGTACATTTGTATGTATGTTTGTTTCCATCCATTGGGAATTATTATGACTTTTTAACAATGGGACATAGGTTTTATTGTTGTTGTTTATGGCAGGGTTGACTCTCCTTGGTTGTCTGATGAAAGCATTAGTGGTGGTCGTATTGTCCATTAACCTTAGCAGTGTGCGTTATTCCTAGAAAAGTTCTGACAATGGATTATACGCTAATTCTCCTCTAATAATAGATCATCAGCAGTGACTCTGAGCTGGTAGGCTCGTAAAATACGTGGAAGTAACATGAACATTATTTTTAACAGGGAATATTGAAAGAATATATATGAGATCGTAATTACACTAGTTGTAATTCACTTTCAACATTAAAAAAATGCTGGAAAGTTTATTATGTATTTTATACTCTTGTTTATGTTATCAATATATTTAATTTTAGTTTGTATATCAGTTTTTAAACAGTAGGAGATTATGAACAAAGAAAAGCCTCACCAAACATAATAGATTGCACATGCAAGAATTTCTCATTAAGTCGAGTTATCTAGCCTTCAGTATATCGGTGCATATCGCCTTCATTATGTCGAATTACTGCGATTTTTCTTAAACTTACACCGCGTACGTTTAAAAGCTATTGTCCATTGCTAATTAAGGACATTAAATACTTCCAGCGGACGGATATGACGGGAAAGAGACTATATTAGGAGAGCTAATTAGTCTGGTGAAAATATTCTTTCTTGTTGTTTTTATATATAATTATATCCTGAAGGTTGATGCTTCATTGTGAGTTTCTTTGACGTTAAGTTAACAATTAAAGATGAATTTTAATCAATGGATAATAAATTAAACTAAATTTACAAAAAAACAAAATAAAATAAAAACAGAACTCTGCCACGTTCATCACTAAACGAAGACGGTAGAATAGAAAAATAACTGTATTTAGCCTTTTTGCTGGACTTGAGTGTGTCACATGAGGTAAAGTTGATTATCTGTTTTTGGATAACATAATTTAACATATAAATTCATATACATGTACCTCATGTTACACATTTTCATGAGTCTCTGTGTTGAAAATAGAATCTGAAAATCTGAAGAAAAAAATATGATAAGGTATGCAGAAATTGAGAAAACACGACTACCTTTGCTGAAGAACATACATATATCTATAATGTGATATATATGCGCATTACCTCAACATTTCCTTTGATTGTGAAATTGTTCAATCTGTAAAGATATTGTTGATCTCAGTCAATTATACTTATTTTCATATCTAATTTATTTTCAGTGCATGCTAACTTATTTGAAATGTTTTTAACTGATTATCGGGTTTTACTTTTATTGCACCTTAAAAACTTGGTTTCGATTAGTGTGTTCACAGCACAGGCGAACGATTTGGTTGCTACATTTTACCTTTGTTGGCGAAGATCTCATTTTAGATGAATTTGCTAATGTGACAGGTTAATGTTTGTTATGCCATCCGATCATTAATATTCGTGTCCAGCAAAATAAATGAAATGTTGAAAAGTGTATTGACAATATTCACACTTGAAACAAATGGTACGTGTATGAAAATCTTTCGTTTTTATTCCGCTATACCTGTCAGTTACAGTTAAGTAATCCACATTTTTAAATGTATAGACTCTCTTCTGATTTTATAATTGCAAGCTGTGTAAATTGCTTCATATGGTCAGTTGTCCCTCCCTGTAGTTGTATGTCACAGAAGGTCGGGTTGACTTTTAAAAAGAAAAAAATACACCGTAATGCAACTTTAATAAACGAAATCAACCCAATGCTTAAATTCCTATATTTGCAGCACAAAAACGATGAATCATTTTTGCATTGGTGTGGGCTGGTCTTTGTTATTCTCTAGATCGCGTTTTGCTGTTTACAATATACATGCAGAAGAATACAGAGATGCTGACGAGTAAGAAGTAGGCTAACACTACATGTCATGGGATGTCTGCAGTCCGCTCCGACTGGGAATGTTTCTGATCTGTACAACACGATGATAGTCTGTGTTATGGGCGATTGAGTAATTCCATCAAGGAGCCGTACAACTGTATATTGCCTACAGGAATAGAAGTGTAGCAATAACTAGTCAATCTCAGTCATACTTGGTTCCAGATGTGATTAGGCACTCAACCGTATGTTTGTACATGGTATAATGTCGACGCAACCGAAGGAGCCCAGCGCATAGCTGCTTTCAACCATGTTTAACTATGACAAAGTAACAGTGAATTGACTAAAATCGACAGTATATACAGAAGGCAATGAAGAGGTGCGTTACTTTGGATTGAGTTGTAACAGAGCGTCAATGTGACCAACTTCTCTGACGTGTCTATCTCCACAAAGAACCTACAAATATGCCCAAGTGCCATATTCCTCGCATTACCGGCATTGCTGTGTGTGAAGAAGGCGTGTTTTATAGACAGGGGTGTGGTAGTTTTTGTCATTATTGTACACAGTCAGTGAATTGTCCCACATTTTACCCGAATATTGACTTGTATACGAGGACCATAGAATTTACGACACGTCAACCTAATGATTCTTGAGTGAGATTCTGTAAAACGACATGCTGTTCTCTTACATAAATAACAAGGTAGACCAAGGTCATGTTTGCAGCTGCAAACTTTTAATGAATTCTGCAAAGAATATTTGCAACATGACAGAAGACATAACCGTCATCCTTAAACTGTCAAACGAGTGAATGTATTCGTATAGCAAAGGCAATAAATCGTATGATAAACACGTTACATCGTTGGTGTAGTCATTCATCACGGCCTACCTCACAGGGTACAAAAGGGAATGGGTATCGGTGTGGTAATATTGTAGGCTGAGGAACGATTTGCAGGAGATGAGAGACGTACATAAATACATGAACATGTGCTTCAAAAATAAAGACTTAATAACACAGAAATACAGAACTACAACCATGATTCTTGTCAGAATCGTTTGTCGTCTAAACACTTGATATATAAACTCCCTTTTTATCTACAAATGTGTTGTTTTGTCGTTAATTGCGGCATCAAAGAAACAAATGCCAACTAAAATGTATCATGTAACCTTAATCCTCAGTTAGCATATGTATATAATCAAGATGGGATACACACGGGAACCTCCAAAGTTTGACACGCCCTGCTAGTGCATGATCACGTGTTCTTCATACGAGGTTTGATCTGACACGACGCGTAATGGCGGCTCGCCCCCGAGGCCTGAGAAGCTAATTGAGTGAAGAACGATATAACAGTCTCTTCCAATTCAACATGATTTCCGTAATTCTTTGTGAGATTAAATTTTATGTCTCAAATAAAAGAAATGCAAATATGATAACCTATTCTTGGAATTTGATGTAATGAAATCAAAGAATTTCCGGCCCGTTGACAATTTTGTTAAGTTCCTTGGTTTAGATTTTAGTATCTTTATCAGTTCATCTTGTGTACTTATGGGATAAATAAGGTTCTGCAGAATTGAATACAACATTACAATATGTCGTTTTCCTCATCAATCAATATTATCAAACGGCGTAATTTTATACAAGAAGTGCAATTGCAAATTATTGTTTAAAATATAATGACATTTTCCCCGTTAACAACTAAATTTGAATCGGTCCTATTTGTCATCGTGTACAAAATTATTTATCGTCACCAGATGAGTATATTATAGTCATGATAATGTAACGACAAACTGGCATGCAATTTCTCATACGAACAGGACAACGCGGGGCATACTGGTGACAAAGACGTGATTTGAATGTTAAAATTTCCACGACATTATTATTTAAATTGTTTTAAAATTGTATACATCTCAATAGAAATAAGTATATTTTCTTTAACAATAACTTAACGATCGATTTTCTGTGTTCGTGTGAAATGAAAATGTGTTTGAGTACAATGTTTTTTAACAAGGCCTGTGGATGAGTCATCGCTGTTCGCAGACCTCGGTTGCATTCGTTCCCTGACATAGACTTGAACTTCAAAGCTTATCACAGAAGAATACGATTTCAACGCTTTACCTAGTTAGACCAAACACTGCACAAAGACTCAAGCCTTTCCAATAGATTGATGATTCCAAAGTATTTTTAAGCAATATTGTTTTGTATCCAAGAGTTATATCCCTTGAAATGACATAAAGATGAAAGCTGGAAATGTACCATTTGAATTACTTTCTGTTGTTACTATGTTCAAAGAAATGTTGGATACCTATATAACCTGACTGTTCGTCATTAGATTACAAAGGATTTACTCGTTAATCCGACAATGATCAAAGGCTTTAGGGTTTCCGCTCTACGTTTGTTATAGCGGTATGGATTTTCTTTGATAACTCAGAAAAGCGGTTTGAGAAGTAATGGAATTCTTTCCTCGGAAAATCTTAACATTCATACTGCGCCTGTTTCTGATAAATTACCTCCAAGTTATCTGTCAGCTTTAAAGTTTCTTTTAACATTTAATTTGTTTTACCTCCTAGTTTGAATTTTATGGGTGTTATCAATCATGTTTCCATGTTATGTCCTTAATAATTAACTCTGTCCGAATTCTGGGATTACCATTTATAAAAATAGTTGTGTTACATGTTTTAGTGGGTGAAATTCTTTCGGAACGTAGATGGAATTCATTAGAAAGTTACATATAACCTTCAGGTATATAATAAAATTCACCATAAAGCCTGTCGTGGTTTTCTACATGACATTTTATAGATGAAGACAAAACACCGCCGGAGCTGTATGAAAGGAAGTTTAATTTGTCGTTGTGTATACATATATATGAGACATGGGATCATATATCAACTAATGGCTACTAAATATGAATCATGGGTATTACTCTTACATCCAGAATATCATATACAATAGAAAATGGCATATAAGCCGCCTACTGTCGTCTTATCATCGATAGAACTAAAAGCATGCAGGGAGTTTATGATGGTTTGCTAGCTCATGACATTTTGTTATACATCACCGCCCTGTAACAGTGTAAAATTATATATTGTCACAGGGGAGGTAACTCCATATCGTAAGTAGCTCTTCTATTCCGTCTTTGCTTATTGCAGAGTTATCTTCTCTTGGGAGCAGGTATTGATTGTTACGTCATTGGTCTGTGTGAGAAAATTACGTCGTTTTCTCAAAAATTGATGACGTCATTCTCACAAACAAGTGACGTAACAGTCAATACCTGCTCCCAAGAGAAGATGACTCTGCAATACGCAGACGGAATACACACATGCCAGTTATAGTAGGCCAATATAAGTTACGGAATGTTACTGAAATGGACACATGATAATTTATGTTTTATGTATATTTATATATATATTTATTAAGATCGTTACATAGGCAGTGTCTTCAATCATACGAAACCCATCTCTCTTCATATTGTAAAACCAGTCAGATCACACGTAACCTGCCAATCATGCATAGCCGACACCCATGATACCTCTGTCTCTGTACGTCTGCATGGCTTATGCGCTTCTCATCTAAAGAAAAACGGGTGCTACTTCTAACCTTACATACATTCTATGTTTCACCACTTGTCTTAGTCTTGTTGTAATAGCAAAGAGATGCGTGTACATTCGTATTTTGATCAACAGTAAAGTATGGGAATATCTGTTAATATGATTGCTTCGTTATTCTCTATTTTCAGATATTTTTCGTAAATATTTTTTTAACGATGATTTCATTTCGTGAATGAAACACCAACTGTTATATGTCTTTTTACTTAAGCCTGAAAACATACTGGGGAGAAATACAAATTTCAAGGTTTTTCTCTTTGTGAATTAACGTGAAATTTGAGGGCTTAAGAAATAGGACTTACTTACAGTGATGTATATAGAGCAAGTCATTTATAAATAGCAATACTGATATATATTAAATATTTTTGTACCAATATCATATTTTATAAAAGAAAATCTTTAGCAAGGTAAAACATAAGTACCTCTTAAATGTGTACTAAGGGTTCCAATTACAACTGACAACCTATATGACGTCACAATCTCAAACGAAAACCAACAAACTGTATAACGTTTCAGTTTCTTCATGATAAATCAGTTAAATAACTTAATATGTTAATCACTTTGACTCATTCATTACATCATTTTCCGCAAATCAATATTTGATTCACAGCATTCAGCATTTGTTCTTTAATCTGTAAGTGGATTCATATTGTTAAAAACACATTCATTAGTGGTCACACTTCCATAAGTTCGGTAAACTAAATCATTATGAGCGCGTCCATATTAAATACATTCAGACATACCCTGTATATTAAAAATTAACAGACACTTAAATAAAGTAAATCTTTGTAGTCGTATTTCACCCTTCGAGGGCGTCCGTCCACTTTACTCGAGCTTTACGATTAAGCGTGGCTTGGTACTCCCATCGCCTTACAACATTTCCCGCTAGTGGCGTGTCCACGCTTTTGCCACACGAAGGAAAGTCCAGGTTGCACCTAAGACCGTTACGTAAGGAAAGGGTTTCATACAGATGATCTACAGGCGACTTGTCTTCGCCATTAGTCCGTGCGTCATCCACTGAGGGAGTTTCCAGTTTCACACTGCTGTCTCGAAACGTTTTATAGTCGTCGCTGATGCTTGATTTTGCTGACGATTTCCTACCGAGGGTTTCATAATAATGTTCATAGGACTCCCTACGATCTCCACTCTTCATGTTAAGATTAAAAGTGCCAACTGTTGGAGATTCCGGGGAATTTCCATCACTTTGACCTTGACCTTTCATTGCTATATTTAGATTTGAATGCCCTGCCACAGGAATGTCCGGTAAATTTCCATAAGTATTTAACTGGCAGTGGTGCATGAACCTAACATTTTCTCCTGTAGGCGGCGACCCTCCAACGCCCTCTAGCGTCACGTAGAGTTCTCGTCTGCAAATGTCGTTCTTCACTTCCGTTTGTCCCCCAAATGACACCTGGCTCCTGTCATCGTTTGCCTTCCTCTGCAAATGTAGAAGATTGATTCATGTGAGATCTGTTGTAATTAACGAAAACAACAGCAATACACACAATATAGCGTACCTAAGGGCTGCCTAGTAAAAGCTCTAATAAGTTTTCTCAGATGTCGCGATTTGATCGATCAGAGAGCGTTTGNGTTATTTGACTGTGTTGCGTGATAGTGTTATTTGACTGTGTGACGTGAAAGTGTTATTTGACTGTGTTACGTGATAGTATTATTGATGACTGTGTTACGTGATAGATTTATTGACAGTGTATGAAACAATGTTATTTTAAAGTGCTACGTTACGTGATAGTGTTATTCGGCTGTGTTATGTGATAGTGTTATTTGACTGTGATACGTGATAGTATTATTTGACCGTGTTACGTGATATTGCTATTTGACGGTGTTACGTGAGAATGTTATTTGACCGTGTTACGTGATAGTATTACTTGACTGTGTTACGTGATAGGATTATTTGACTTTGTTACGTGATAGCGTTATTTGAGTGTGTTACGGTATGGGGGTATTTGACTGTGGTACGTGACAGTATTATTAACGGTGTATAAAATAGTGTTATTTTTAAGTGTTATGTGAAAGCGTTGATTGACATTGCCTTTAATAGCGTTATTTCACTGTGTTACATGATAGTATTATTTGACTGTGTTACGTTATAGTGTTATTTGACTGTGTGACGTGAAAGTGTTATTTGACTGTGTTGCGGGATAGTGTTATTTGACTGTGATACGTGATAGTATTATTTACCTGTGTAACGTGATAGTGTTATTTGGCTGTGTTACGTGATAGTGTGTTATTTGACTGTGTTATGTGATAGTGTTTTTTAACTGTGTTACGTGATAGATTTATTGACAGTGTATGAAACAGTGATATTTTTAAGTGTTACGTGTAAGCGTTGATTGACATTGCCTTTAATAGCGTTATTTCACTGTGTTACATGATAGTATTATTTGACTATGTTACGTGACAGTATGATTGACAGTGTATGAAACAATGTTATTTTAAAGTGCTACGTTACGTGATAGTGTTATTTAACTGTGTTACGTGATAGGATTATTTGACTTTGTTACGTGATAGTGTTTTTTAACTGTGTTACGTGATAGGATTATTTGACTTTGTTACGTGATAGCGTTATTTGAGTGTGTTACGTTATAGTCTTATTTGACTGTGTTACGAGACAGTATTATTAACAGGGTATGAAACAATGTTATTTTAAAGTGTTACGTGACAGCGTTGATTGACATTGCATTTAATAGTGTTCTTTCACTGTGTTACATGATAGTTTGATTTCACTGCTATGTTACGTGACAGTATGATTGACAGTGTATGAAACAGGGTTATTTTGAAGTGTTACGTGATGGCATTATTTGACTGTGTTACCTGATAGTATTATTTGACCGTGTTACGTGATAGTATTACTTGACTGTGTTACGTGATGGTGTTATTTGACTGTGTTGCGTGATAGTGTTATTTGAGTGTGTTACGTTATAGTGTTATTTGACTGTGATACGTGATAGTATTATTCGACTGTGTTACGTGATAGGATTATTTGACTTTGTTACGTGATAGTGTTATTTGAGTGTGTTACGGTATGGGGGTATTTGACTGTGGTACGTGACAGTATTATTGACAGTGTATGAAACAATGATATTTTAAAATGTTACATGTTACCGTTGATTAACATTGCATTTAATAATATTATTTGACAGTGTTACGTGATATAGCTATTTGACGTTGTTACGTGAGAATGTTATTTGACAGTGTTACTTGTGAGTATTGTTTGACAGTGTATGAAACAATGTTATTTTAAAGTGCTACGTTACGTGATAGTGTTATTTGAGTTTGTTACGTTATAGTGTTATTTGACTGTGTGACGTGAAAGTGTTGTTTGACTGTGTTACGTGACAGTATTATTGACAGTGTATGAAACAATGTTATTTTAAAGTGTTACGTTACGTGATAGTGTTATCTGATTGTGTTACGTGATAGTATTACTTGACTGTGTTACGTGATGGTGTTATTTGACTGTGTGACGTGAAAGTGTTGTTTGACTGTGTTACGTGACAGAATTATTAACGGTGTATGAACAATAGATATTTTAAAGAGTTACGTTACGTGATAGTATTACTTGACTGTGTTACGTGAAAGCGTTGATTGACATTGCCTTTAATAGCGTTATTTCACTGTGTTACATGATAGTTTGATTTGACTGTGTTACGTGATAGATTTATTGACAGTGTATGAAACAGTGATATTTTTAAGTGTTACGTGAAAGCGTTGATTGACATTGCATTTAATAATATTATTTGACAGTGTTTGATAGTGTTATTTTGAAGTGTTACGTGATGGCGTTGATTGACATTGCCTTTAATAGCGTTATTTCACTGTGTTACATGATAGTTTGATTTCACTGCTATGTTACGTGACAGTATGATTGACAGTGTATGAAACAATGATATTTTAAAATGTTACATGTTACCGTTGATTAACATTGCATTTAATAATATTATTTGACAGTGTTTGATAGTGTTATTTTGAAGTGTTACGTGATGGCGTTTATTGACATTGCATTTAATAGTGTTATTTGACTGTGTTACGTGATAGTATTATTTGACTTTGTTACGTGATAGTGTTATTTGAGTGTGTTACGTTATAGTGTTATTTGACTGTGTTACGTGACAGTATTATTAACGGTGTATAAAATAGTGTTATTTTTAAGTGTTACGTGAAAGCGTTGATTGACATTGCATTTAATAGTGTTATTTCACTGTGTTACATGATAGTTTGATTTGACTGTGTTACGTGATAGTATTATTTGACTGTGTTACATGATAGTATTATTTGACTATGTTACGTGACAGTATTATTAACAGTGTATGAAACAGTGTTATTTTAAAGTGTTACGTTACGTGATAGTATTATTTGACTGTGTTACATGATAGTATTATTTGACTATGTTACGTGACAGTATGATTGACAGTGTATGAAACAGTGTTATTTTAAAGTGTCACGTTACGTGATAGTATATTTGACTGTTTTACGTGATAGTATTATTGACAGTGTATGAAGCAGTGTTATTTTGAAGTGTTACGTTACGTGATCGTGTTATTTGACTGTGTTACGCGATAGTGTTATTTAACTGTGTTATGTGATAGTGTTATCTGATTGAGTTACGTGATGGTATTATTTGACCGTGTTACGTGATAGTGTAATCTGATTGTGTTACGTGATAGTGTTATTTGACTGTGTTACGTGATAGTGTTATTTAACTGTGTTACGTGATAGTGTTATCTGATTGTGTTACGTGATAGTATTATTTGACCGTGTTACGTGATAGTATTATTTGACTGTTTTACGTGATAGTATTATTTACCTGTGTAACGTGATAGTGTTATTTGACTGTGTTACGTTATAGTGTTATTTGACTGTGTTACGCGACAGTATTATTAACAGTGTATGAAACAGTGTTATTTTAAAGTGTTACGTTACGTGATAGTGTTATTCGACTGTGTTACGTGATAGTGTTTTTTAACTGTGTTACGTGATAGTGTTATCTGATTATGTTACGTGATAATATTATTTGACCGTGTTACGTGATAGTATTATTGACAGTGTATGAAATAGTGTTAATTTTAAGTGTTACGTGAATGCGTTGATTGACATTGCATTTAATAGTGTTATTTGACTGTGTTACGTGATAGTTTTATTTGACTGTGCTAAGTGATACTATTATTGACAGTGTATGAAACAATGATATTTTAAAATGTTACATGTTACCGTTGATTGACATTGCATTTAATAATATTATTTGACAGTGTTACTTGTGAGTATTGTTTGACAGTGTATGAAACAGTGCTGTTTTAAAGTGGTACGTGATAGCATCATTTGACTTTGTTAGTATTATTTGCCAGTGAATGAAACAGTGTTATTTTGAAGTGTTACGTGATGGCGTTGATTGACATTGCATTTAATAGTATTATTCGACAGTGTTATGTGACTGTGTTATTTATCTGTGTTACGTGATATTGTTATTTGACGGTGTTACGTGAGAATGTTATTTGACAGTGTGTGATAGTGTTATTTGACAGTGTTACGTGATAACGTTATTTGTCAGTGTCACGTGATAGTGTTATTCGTCAGTGTTACGTGCTATTGTTATTTGACAGTGTTACGTGAGAATGTTATTTGACAGTGTGTGATAGTGTTATTCGTCAGTGTAACGTGATAATGTTATTTGACAGTGTAACGTGATAATGTTATTTGACAGTGTAACGTGATGGTGTTATTTGACTGTGTTATGTGATAGTGTTATTTGACCGTGACGTGATAGTGAACACTGATTTTGTGTTTGATTTCGGAAAAATATTAATTTCTTAAAACATCAATGTACCTTAAGTTAAATTATGGTCTGAACAAGTAATGCCGCATTATGCCTGCCTTTGTAATATTTTATGTTATTTGCTCCTAAGAAAGAAATTCTATCTCAGACTAAACCTAAAATCATCATATTTCCTTTAAAGAACACGCGAAAAGTCCTGTGCTCCATTAATATAAATAATTAAGATTTTTTATTAGTATTGTGGTATTATTAAATCATTCAGACATTAAGATGAATACAAATTATTAAGGTTTTACGCACTACTGATTTTATCTAAAATTAAGAATTAGAATTGTAATTTGATTTTTTAATTTTCGTGAGAAAAAAAACACTGTATTTTGTTTTGATCGAATACAATGTGTCTTATCGGTAACCGATACATCCGCTCTGCTAATGAGGTCTAACCTACAATTAGGATCTCCCGTACCCTCCAGCACTCATTCACAAACACCAATGAATGTTTCTGAAATTGGGTAAAGGGATCAGATGAGCCTTCTGGATGTGACGGGGAACCTCCACGAGGTGGACTTTCTGAATTTGACGGACACGATGAGCTACTTAGGGACAGGCCGCTCAATCATTCCGACATGGCGTATTCTAGCAAATCAATTTTACAAAGGGCTTTACATCGAGTTCAGGAAATGAAATGTCAAATATGGAGTTTGTCGAGGCTTGTTTGTGTACGTAATTAGGTCAAGGGCATTCATGGTGAGGCTTAGAACCATTACCTCCGGAGGCGCCGACTTCCAGTGTCGTTTCTCTTTTTTACCAGCGATTGTCAACTTCCGGTGGCGCTCCGATCTAAAGCAAACAACATGCAGCAAATGATACATAGATATATCTACACATGTGTTTGTATCTGTCTTACACTAATTAATACAATTGTATGTTACCTATAGTATATAATGCTAGACTTGTCGAAATAGCCCTGTTTATAAAAGAGGTCATATCCATACTCGAAAGGAACCGGTTCAATATATAATACACATTCCTAAAGAGAACGCTTGGAAACTCTCGTGAAGGTATATGACCTTCAGCATACAGTTGTTCATCTTACAGTGTAGACATTGACCCCTGCTGAACTTTTGTATCTACTTGTTTTCCAGGACAGGGATAGGAGGAATTACGGGACGTATTCATATGAGACACGACCCCCGGACGTCCTACCCTCGTTACCGCTGACTCCTAAAGCAGACGTTTTTTACCCAGTAATTGGCTCCTTTGTGCTTTTCGTTACCAGACAAATTACTCCCACGGTTTTATAGAACCAAAGAAACCTTACTTGTTGTTAAAAGTCACTTACATTAAAATCTATAGCCGACTTCATTTCATACATGTCTGCATGTCTATTTTCGTGAACAAGATTAGTCTACCGATTGTTCACGAACAGTGAATTTGCCCGTAGGGGGCTCTCCCTTTGGTCTTTATTTTATTATAATTTTGGATCCAGTCTTCTTGCCTTTTTAGCTTGACGCGGTCAACCAATATTTTCATCAGGAGCGGCTTCGAGATAAACACTATCTATGTAATTATTTTGAGACCCTATTTAGACGTCTCAGACGCAGAGAGTCGAAGTGCCAAGGACGTGCCTAATAGCTTACCGAGGAGCAATCGTTTCAATTGCTCAATTGCTCTGAGCCTCACGGCGTTGACATACATATATATATTTGTATTCACTAGTTAAAGTAAATGTTAATGCTAATAAAACAACAAGTGATAAATTTCTTCCAGCTGAAATAGCGCATTGTTTTCGGACAAACTCGTGAGTTTTTGAGAATATAATTAAATCAAGATGAAATGTCAAAGCTGTCGACAGCGTGAGTTGGATAAATTAGTTTCGTATTTGTTAAGCTTTAAAATAAGTTGATGCATAGACAAATGCAAAATCTGGTTTACAAATTAAATAAATAAATAAATAAAAGGATAATAACCTGGACTGTAGGTTACATTTACATGTATACAAAACAGTAAAATGTATCAAATAATACCAAATGTTCATTCTTGAGAGAGATTTTGAAAGCTTTAATATGCATTTATGCACGAATAAACGTTTTATCTATATCAGTTTCAGACTCGAGACACGTATACGTGTATCTCATTAACGTACATCATGTAAGAAGGGAAGCAACTCCTACATAGCTGTAACACGTTTTCTTTGATTATGTTTTTCCGCTGCCTTCCCTTTGATTCTCCAATTATGTCTGTTTTACCCCCCATATCCATCATCCCTTTCCCGTGTGAACTTGAACATATAATGCGAGTTAGTATGGCTTGTATAAATTCTGTATCTGTCTTCAGTAAATACTAAATGAAGTCAGGCATTCCAAAACAGAATACAAGAGGTTCCATTGCATGTTTCTCGTTATCTTATAAAAAAAATATACTAAAGTCTTAACTTAACAAACAAATTCTCCATAGATACCAAAAAACAGAAATACATTGTTACATGTATTTCACCAGTCTCTCATAATATGGAAGGCATTTTGGGAACTTTGTTGTTTAAATGTTTTTTAGATTAGAATTATATGTATAATATTGCATTATCTCAACAAAAACAGTAGAGATCCTTCCAGATTGTTTGTCAACAAAATATATGTAGATACAACTAACCCCAATTTTGATTAATACATTTTGAAATATTATTCTAAATGTATAACTTACAAAAAGTACTTAAAAGTATGAACAGTATCTAAATTACTTGAAAGTTTATCCGTCATATAACCCCATTGTGTTTTATTGTTGTAATTGTTTTGAACAATGCCACACACTCAAAAAATGTGAAAGTGTTAAAGTTGACAAGAATTCAATTTTTCGGAATTTTTTACAAAAAAATCAACAGTTTATCAAAATGCTTAGATATTCATAAGATCATCTCTACATAGTGACATTACCATTATGTGAAACTTGACAAAAAAAAATACCCGTTAATTCAAATTGAAAATGGTGCAGTTTGAAATTTCCAGTAATGTTAGAATATTTCAAACGTGATCTCTAGGAAACAGGGGTTATCTGCCGTCGATCAAATCTGGTATTGTTTGTATTCATACTAGAGTTATATCCCTTTTAACAGTTTCTGATGCTAATTGTCGAATTAGACGACGACCGAATCTGGTATTGTTTGTATTCATACTAGAGTTATATCCCCTTTAACAGTTGCTGGTGTTAATTGTCAAATTAGACGAAAAGTGTGAACGGCAAAAAAAGAAGATTATTTAAGGTTAATTGAAGATCATTAATATTTTATTAGCGCTAAATTAGTCTTTACACCTCGACTTCAAAATAAGGGTGTGTGTTTGGTGTTATTGTGTGTGTTCTGTAAGGTTGGTGATGTGCAAAGTGTGGCATGTGTTGAGGTACGCCCGTGTATACTTTTACTAGGTAGGTCACTATGATAAATAAAAACTTTTGTTTATTTTACAATGATTATAAAACAAATGATATCAACTTATAAAAATCATTCATGTTGGCCCGGATGTTAGCCCGCGGGGGTTCTTAATGTTGGAGGAAACCGGAGTACCCGGAGAAAACCCACGTATCGGGCAGGTGACCCCATTAGTGTTAACGTCCTATCGAAGAACTAAACCCAGACCAGTATATGATACTCTCATATGTTATGTATACAACGTAGGTTAAATGAAGGTAGGGTAATAGGGTGTTTTTATATGAATACTTACGTGTATATTAGGTAAGCCACTATGATGACGCCAGCGATAAGGAGAATCAGGCACGTGAGTACTACAGCACTGCGACATCCGACTTCACATGACGTCAGAATCATGGACGCCGCCACGCGCCCCGGAAGTTGGTGTGTATCCGGTGTGGTGATGTTGCACCGTCTTGCTATCCTGAAAATGATTCGTAGACCTTCCTCCAGTCCGAGCCGCCGATTCCATTCCGTGGAGAAGATGATCTCCTTGTTCCATGGTGGAGGACAGGGAAGGGTGTCCCAGAGTCTGTACGGATCCTGTAGGGCCTCCGGTAGGCCACACCTCCGACAGATGCTCCGCCTTGATACGTCCATCAGGCGTCGCCAGTGGGCCATCTACAACACAGAAAGTATAATTAGCACCACAGAGAGAAGGATTTACAATAAATCGAAACAATGTTTATATTTTTTTAATATCATTTGTTTATGTGACTAATTTGTATTTGTATAATATATACTTCCGTCAAGATCCGATAATTTACATGATATAATGGGTATAATTATGACCGATATGAGGTAATTAGATTACAATTGATATTATGCTCAAACAATGGAAATTATGGTTTTACATTATAGTAGTGTAAAAAATACGTTAATTCTACATACAGGAAAAATTCCGCAAAATGAGTTCACTATAGAGAAAAACAACCTCAGAACTTATTTCTCTACCGTCAAATGTGTTAATAACCCCAGGAACGGAGGCGTTACAATGGGTTTATAATGAATTATAGGTGATATTAGAAGGTTTACTGCGGTGAACATGTTTTTAAAAAACCTAGTGGTCATCAGGAATTAGTTCTTTACAGTAAAATATGTTTACATTGAACGCAAGGGGGGAGGGAGGGGGGATAAGTAATGAGTTCTCTCCAGTAAAATATGTTTATAAAGACCAAAAGGAGACATCAGAAATTAGTTCTCTGCACTTAACATGTTTATAACGAACCCGGAGAGGGGGAGGGGCGGGGGGAGCTAAATAATACCGTTCTCTACAGTAAAACATGTTTATAACTAACCCCGCGAGACCTAGGCGAGGTAATTATTTCTCTCCAGTAAAACATGTTTATAGCAAAACTCACAAGTAATTCACTCCCTTACAGTAGAATATATCTACTATTGTATCTTCCCTTAAGTTCTCTATGAACATGATTTGTAATCAGAATTCGTCATCGTGAGACCATTCCTTACTGATACAAACATCACTCAGAATTCTCAATAAGAATGAATTCTATCACACACAAAAACAGCATATTATGTGATAAATACTCTATCGGACAAGGAAAGAATTCCACAAGATGAACACGTTTCATTCAGTATTATCATTTTAAGTTAATTTTAAGAGTATAACTGAAATATGTCAATTTCAGGTACAGACAAATGACTGATGTTCTTGAATTCTGGTGTTTCTTGTAAGCCAGGCAAAACCGTTAGGTGCGTTTTTGCTATGTAATTATGAAAGGTTAAGTTAAATCCGGTAATGGGTAGGATTTATCATAAATGTATCAACATCTTAAGTATGTACTTGGCCGAAGTGATAATAAAAAATCTCGGTCCATTTCCGTTAAACATCTTTTTTCAAGGAGCGCGTTTCCGGAAAGGATACGTACAGGAGACTAACTCTAGAACATGGTAAACATGTTGTTAATTAGTTACAAATGATAGTCTTCTTCAAATAGACAAGTGGAAACCATCTGAATGACTTCAAGTGTTAGAAGTGTACAGCCCATGGCACCAGTTGTCACAGCAACTTGTATGCACTAGACCGCTAGCTATGTTTGGACCACCATTGGTGGGGGGGGGGGGCTGGTTTTTTCACCAGAAGCTTATCTAAACGCTTAAAACGTCAATACACATTAGCTCAGACCCATGCATAGCGAAACTGTATCAAACGTTTCATGTCCCTGTGATCTAGCGCATTTCAAGTAAATGTAGCTTGGTGCTGTATGCCACCCAATTAGTGTTACAGTATAAACTTTATCCCATTATTCGGGATGGCATTCTAACAAATGTTTATTTAAGTCCCGAACTGATCTAATATAGCCCTGAACACATCAGTTTAGGCCCAAGCATAGCTCAACTGTAACAAAGTCTCGGGTCCCTGTGCACTACACCGCTGTTTACGTGCTAGCTCGTCATTCGAAAAGAAGACAATTATTGGCACACCAAATATATTGATACAGTATGTACATCGTATATCTTACATTTCATTCACAATGCAACAAATCCATTTTAAAATGATTTGACAAAAAGCATCACTTTTTTGAAAAAATACCCAATAACAGTCGCGCTAAAACTTCATGAATCGTTAAAATTCGATTTTTGAATATGTCATTAAAAACACATTTGTGCACAAAAAGTCGTTCATTACACGTTGTTGCTGACACGGTAGTGCTAATTGTCTTAAAGATAATGTGATATTTCAGGACACGAGAGCCATGCCCATTACAGACACTGCTACCGACTCTCCCTCTTGAGGTGTTATCGCGATCGGTAAACGCAGAGGATATTCCGAGTTTCGCCTAGGATAAATAAAATTCAACACGACATGTTTCTGAACGTTGCTGCTGAGGAAAAGGTTATATTTTTGATAAGATATTGACTACTCCAGCTTCTCTCTTAACCTGTGTTAAATTAAAAACTTTTAGATCATTCTTGGCTCTGGTAATTTGCATACAGTACGTGTATGTAGGTGTATTTGATAATTGCTCGGCCGTTAATGTTTGTCTGAGAGTTACAGATCCTCTAGATCTCCTTCAGGGTTTTTCAGACTTAACACAGAACTACCTGACCATTTAGGCTCGGTGCAAATATATGTCACCCTGGTAAAATACTAGCCGCTTCCTACCGACTCTGCTAGGGAGAAATTCCCTTTGCCTCTTTCGGTCGAGTGTAAGACTAGTAAACCAGACGTCCCGGGTTCGACTTCTAGCAGAGTCATTCAATAATAATAAATCCTGTTACATATAAAATACTTCGTATAGTTCAGAAGTACGCAATGTCCAAGGGACTAGCAAACTTGTACAGTTCAGACGAACTTGAATGTCATAAGTTCTCTAAAAATTTGTATAGTTAAGAAGAATTCGACTATTTAAGGATACTGAGGACTTTTAACAGTTTTAAAGTACAAAATTGAAAAAAGATCTTGCAGATTTTGCACGATTCACAAAATATTTGAAAGTTCCAGATTGTGAAACCGAATATCTCGAACATTGAAGATGCCTGGACTTGGTAAGGACCTGAGAGTTCTATCTTACCAAAGATCCATCGACTTGTAAAATCTTGATTATATTTTACGGATATACAAACATTTAATTGTTATACAACAGTATGTATACAGTAACAACTGTCTGAACCGAAACCATCAAACAGTTCATTAAGAAAAGGACGAAACAAGTTTTAATAAATGTATCAACATATACGACAGAATTAAGCACAATTTTGATTAGACACAATGAATTGTACAAACTACGACATGTATTATTCACCGCACCCAGTAAAGATAACCTTACACTGTTAGAAGGATTTGTCATCTGTGCAAGG
Source organism: Mizuhopecten yessoensis (assembly GCF_002113885.1). Taxonomy (NCBI): domain Eukaryota; kingdom Metazoa; phylum Mollusca; class Bivalvia; order Pectinida; family Pectinidae; genus Mizuhopecten; species Mizuhopecten yessoensis. Next base: position 683,050 of record NW_018407983.1, read on the forward strand.
TTCAAACGGCGGCAGACGTATTAACCATCCTTATTGGCTTCAACTATTTTACCTTAAGGTGAATATGGGTTATTATTAATGATATATAAGACGACAGAACGTGTAGTGTGTTCGTTATAGCAGACGACTGACGTATGGTTTCTCTTCTACTGGCGCGCCGCCGTCAGGTCGGTTTAGCGGAAGGAGAAACAACACCAGTCGTTATAGAATAACAGATATATTGGCTTCATTAAGGAGCATAACTTGTGTACTTAGAGTCGCTGAGAACCAAATTACCAATGACATGATATCCCTAGCCACAACGCAATGACTCGCTAACGAGGTATAGATCTAGTTGACGAAAAATATTATATATTGAAACAAGGCTAAACTGTGTATCGACCACGGACACTTTGGTCGTCCTCAGGCTCCCAAATGGAGGGTCTACGTAAACATATACTCTCCGAGGTCTTAAATTATCGACCTTTTGCCATTGACCGCGAACCCTCCTAGAGTCGTGCGCAAACATTTGTGGGAGCTCCCGAGGGTAGCGGGTCTAGTGTTATATAAGGGCATTTGTATGCTCAAACCTTAGGAATGTTTGTCGAGACAACTGAAAACGAAATCAAGCTACAGATTCTGTCGAAATGAGCAAAACATGTTTATTAAATTAGCCACTGGCCTTTACGTCTTCAAATACAATACGTAATATTTGAGAAGCAATGTCTGCAATATTTTACTGTGGGTAGTTGTAGGATTGAGTTTCTAGCCTTTTTTACACACATTATTATTAAAACATGTCGATTTCGAATAGCATACAGTACATGAAGGCTTATTGAAAACGAAGTTTCATAGCTTCTTAGTGTTTTATCCTTAAAATATGTTGGTAGCCTAGAAGGAGACGAATTGGAATTCTATATAATCGATTATCCGGTGTTTGCAGGAACCTGAAGCGATAGAACCACATTTGCCCTATTACGAGATATCAGCAGTTCGATGATTATCTTCGCTGGTACCTTCGCAATATTAATGTCATGTATGTTGTAAAATACTAGCAGCAAATTAAACTGTGGTACAATTATGTCCGCTATTTTACAAGTAATTCTGTGAAACTTAATCAAGTTATTTAATTTTTTAGAACAAGTTCCCATTATACTTAGAAGGAATCATCTCTAAATTACTTCCAACGACATATGCAAACCATATAAAACCCCATTCGTGTATACTTACACACAGGATTATCACATGAATAAAACTTACAAGTTTCCTTGTATCACAACCATTTCAGAAATCTATCGTTCAACCATAAAATCCAAAACCACACATTGGCTTAAACACGTTGAATTATTAAGAAACAAAATTCTTCACAAGATCCGATTTTTTATCCACTTATCATGTAAACCCGCTTCATATCCAGATCTTACTCAATTCGACTGCGCTAAGACGGTAGGGCTTACTTTGAGAGTGCAGCGTGCACGAAATGAGACGAAATTACGGTCATAAACCCAGATCCTCGCTGTGTCACTAGCTACGTTTATCTGGGCAAGTAAAGAAGAAATTCTACAACGCCTTGTCTACTTGAGAAGTCGTTTATCCTAAGAGGAAGATGTTTGAAATTATTTTCCAAGTATTTTGGCCTATTTCTTAAATATATTTCTTAAGCGGTTTGTCGTCTTCGACTAGCTACGCCTACTAAATGTTTAGATTTTGGATCAAGTTTTCTGAGATAGATACAGATAATGAAAGTGATATATTTATAAAACTTAAATATAACTTCTACAACATATTTGCGTCCTATATAAGAGAGGCTATGGTTGATATATATTTTTCCATTATCTGATAACAGTATTTTCGGATACTCATTGAAAAATTTCAGATAATTTAAAAAACAATTATCGTATTCGTTGATAATATATGTGTCGAGGGAGGGCACTCGGCAAGCCTAGGGTATACGTAGTCGGGGCTCATCCGTCCCGTGGACACCGATATCGAGGCTCGCGAGTGCTGCCCTCTGTCGGTCTGTCGCTGCGGCGGCTCTGGGGAGAAATCATAGAAGTAACTAGTCGGATAGCATATTGCCTAATTAATCTAGCCAGTTACGGAGTACATTGTCATGCAACAATATGATTAATTGGCCCTCCATCCGTGACCCAGTGTCATGCCGTTGTCAATGCGCTTATTCATAAGAGGCGAAGAATCCCAGTCTTGAATCATACGCAGGGCCAGATATTCATAGATTTGTCGATATGGAGAATATGATCTCTCCGTGTCTCAATATCCGGGAAATTACATGAATAAATTCCACCGGCATTACTCTCGTGTGAATATTCTCACAAAACGCATCAAACTTTTCTCCTCACCCATGTCCTTTCATAATTGTGATCCTTACCACAAGGGTAGCGCCCCAGAATCTAGCACGCTGATCCTAGAACGAGTTTAATACTTAACATTATTCATTTCATAATAATTATGAAAGATTTATAAAAGTAGACATTTATAAATCACTCTTGTTTGCCCGTATGGAAGTGAGCATGGTGTCTAAATTTGAAAGGAAAATAGAGTAACCATGGGAAAACCCCACGTGATTGAAAGGAGGTGATTCGATCATTTTCACTCCCGATGAAGAAATTGAACGCCTTCGTCTTTGTGACAGACGGATGCCCTAACCACTGCGCCACTCGATAGCACGAGAAACAAGAAACCCTTATACAGATGTAAATACCCGGGAAATTACAACAGGACCTACATTGTACCTCTGTCACACAAGAAGATTACCCCCATAAGCTAATGCAAACCGTTGAGTTATGCGTCATTATTTTGCAGACTTTGAAGTAGCGTAATGCATACCATTGCGTCAATGCACCAGAATCCGTCACTTTGTCAGACAGTTTAAAAAATCCACACTATTTCCCGAAATCAATGGCCTATGATATATCGTTACTGTCAAGTCACGGCAGGAGAAGGGGCATTAGGACCACATTACATTGCTTTGTAACAAGCCATCCACTTCAGTAACGGGAGAATTAAGTCGGGGAATAAAATAGATAACTCTTATGACTGGGCTACGGAGCTACAACTATCTCTGCCAAGCATATGTTTATGGCAATATTAAGGCAGCCATAAGTTAATATTCTGAAATCATATCGTATAATCTGCAATGACTTTTTTTGTTTTATGTCTTTATTGGTATTTTTTTCTTTTAATCGCCGAATTCAGGAAGAGTGCTGAGGAATTAAAGGATGTTGCATAGTTCAAGTGTTTATCTTGCGCTCCTCAGTCATCGTCAGTGGTGTACGAAAGACTATGTTGATCTACAGCGTCGATAAACCTTAAAATCAGCCGATTTGTCAAATAAATAAGATATCAAATTTATTATTAGCATTGTATTTCTACAGATATTATACCTTTATCAACTTAGGACAAGAACGTCCAGAAATTTACGTGGTGATCCTTTAATTTTCTTTGGAGGTACAAGGGCAACATGGCGGCGCCTATGTCCGTCATATCAAAACTGACAAAAAAATAATTTCATCTGAGATTCCAACATCGGCTAATTTCCGCTTCATTATTAACTGTTACGTAATTTAAGATGATATGCCTCCCCTATGTTACTGGGTGCAAAATTGAAGAACAAGGGAGGCCATATCACAATCGCTGTTTTCAAGCGTTTAAAAGACAGAGACTGAGCAGTTAGGCAGACGATAAAACGTAAATTGTCAGTAGGTCATTTCAAAGAGTAAATAAACCCGCTGTCAAGCATGCTTAGACTGACTATGCAGCACAGCATAAAATAATAAGGCATATATTGTCAGGACTTGTATATATTTCCACTAAACCGCTCTTGAGTGTCCTTGATGCAATAATTTGGTTATTTAGTAAATGACCTTCATCAGTTATAAAGGGGGTCAGTAATTAACTATATAACTAATGTTTTGACTCCTCCTCTGCCTTATAACCAGTGTGATACGATATGACCCCAGATTCACGAAACATTTAAACTATTTCCTATTAATTATTAATTTTCCTATAGAGTATAAAATGTTAAGTAGTTCTGTAATAAGAGTAAGAAGGGTTGATACAGTCTTTCTTTGCCTCAGTTACCCTGAACAGGGAATGAGAATCATGACGGCCTGTGACGACAACAAACACGTAGCACTCGACATATATAAAATCTCGAGGTGTCCGTCATTACACGCGAACTGACAAAGAAAGAAGTGATACTAATGTAAGGCAGAAACGTGTTAGGATAGTTGATTGTAGTTGTCCGATTAGGAAAAATCGGTGGTATTTTGACAGAGTAACGTCAGAGGCAAAACGTTAAAATTTAATGAAAGTTCAATTATTACATGTATATACAATCTACATTCGGCTTTAACTAATTCCCCCCTGAAGACACATTTGAACTTTTCCAATTCAAACGTTGAAATAGTTTATTTTAAAAGTTTCAGGGGCAAATGAGTTAATTAACTAGAGCTGTGATTCATCCAAAACGCCAAGCGTAAATCGTTTTCTACCACGAGGTGGACTTGATCACCGATAGTTTCGTATCTAGACGAGTTAAATACATTTCTTTAAATTTAGTATGCTTTAGTAATCTTGTATTCTCACTTTCAATAGGAATCTATGGTTTGCAAAGGAAATGTAGCTTATTCCGTCTTTGCGTATTGCAGAGTTATCTTCTCTTGGGAGCAGGTATTGATTGTTACGTCATTGGTTTGTGTGAGAAAATTACGTCGTTTTCTCAAAAATTGATGACGTTACTCTCACAAACAAGTGACGTAACAATCAATACCTGCTCCCAAGAGAAGATAACTCTGCAATACGCAAAGACGGAATAGAAACAGGCAGTAGAACTTTCATCTGCCTGACTGTGTCACTTTGGATATTATACTTGTTACTGTTTATCATTCTGAAATACTCCTACCATTTCACCTGTTTGCTATCTAGTTCTCACTTTAATTATCATCTGACATTTTATGTTGCCGAAACGCTTCCTTTCGACAGAAACCCATTTATTCATCAGGGTTCCTTTACAATTTTCAGGTAATAAAAAACAACTTCTCTGAAACGCTTGCGGGGCCACCATACCGATCATTCAAACACAACAGCGCAATGGCAGCAGTTACAGGGATAAAGCTACTAATCTAGGTTTGTCAGTAATGACAACATTTATCCAATTTATGTAAAATATACACGTGGATACAAAACATCGCTTTAACAGTTTAAATGACATTGATAGTTCGATTTTATGTCTAAACCGCGACATTCAACGTAAATGTGCTTACCTTGCAGTTTTTGTCTGAATTTTCAAGACATTTTTTCAACAACAGAACGGATGCGATTGCTTTGGGGCGATGTCACGTGATCCCTTGAGAATCACATGACAAAAGGGTGTTCCTCACCCCATTGATATCGATACTACAGTCTTAAAACATTATGTTTTGGATGTGACCGTATTTTCTCGAAAATATATTTAATTTGACGAAAATGTTGTCTTGACTATGCTAGATTAAGTGTTTCCGGAAACAAGTTAACTGCAAACGTATACAAGCATTCAACTTAATTATTTATTTCCCGTTGATAAATGTGATTTGTACAGTAGAGCCGGGCCTGTACTTCCGGTGAAAGACAGCACTATTACGAGTGCGCGTGGAATTAACCTTATCGGTCCCCCGTGCAACACCAAATAGGTCCCGCTTTATCTCTCTGTTAAGGATACAACGTTATTTCCGGAACAATAGTCAATCATGCCCGTCTCCTTCTGCTGTGCAGACTTAACACAGCTATTCAAATGTATTCTCACTGACTTTGATATTGGTGAGTTTACGAGTTGTGCCATGACCGTCCTTTTAGCAAAATTTCTGAATCACCAACTGTGTATAAGGTTCTGCCTATACAGCGCCCATAAACATGCCATGGATTATGACAAACGAAATGAGCCTCTCGAATATTAAAGACAAGAGCACAGTATTTGAGATCGTTGTTAAGCATAGACTACACAGCCACCATAAGCAGTGTTAAAAAGTTGTTGGAAGACTTTGGTCGTCAACGTTTGAAAAGAATAAGAAAATAAAACTAAACACTTATTTTCAGTTTGTTTAATTTTAGAAAGCGTGCCATCCTATGCCACTCCTTTTTATTTTTTTATATGAAATTAATAGAAAATAAAACATACAACGCTATTCCACTCTTTTTTAATGAGTCATATGGAAATTATAACGGGCTAATTTAGGACTATATTGGGGTTTTAAGGCGATACGTTTGACATTTAGGACCTTTTGTGACGGATTTAACAGACGCAAGTTGGTTCAAAATGTTGGAAGTGTTCTTATAATTGACATTAATAAGACTGTATACGAAGTTGTTACAAATGTGACAGTCTGTTAAATAAATAACCCAGAAGGAAACGTTTACGCGACTGTTTACCACCACCGTGACTGATAACAATCGTCCAATATTAATGCGCCTGTGTATTGCTATATACCACTATCCTAATATGCCATAGCTTGTCGGGGTAAGTGATGAAGAATGGGTTTTTACAGCAGTCACCTGTTAGTATACGAGAGGGGGTTAATTCACCTCGCTTGTTATCGTAGAGCGCCAAACACAAAGTAAATCCCCTCCCCTCTCCCACCCCGTCGAGTCAAGGCATATAAGTGAGGGCGCTACTGTCGACGGTTTCTGGCAAGGAAAAGTTTGAGAGATAGCATCTGTGTTTGTTAGTAATTACTTTAAAGTGTTTTTGTGTAAAAGGTTGTGAAGGTTTAAGGATAATCACCCCTGGTGTTAAAAATGTCTATACCCATAAATTTGATTAAGGGGTCGTGTGCCAGTAAGCAAATTAGGGATAGAAAGATAAGGCACAATCTGGCTACATAGTCACTAACCTTCTACCACTGGACGCAAATCGGTGTCTCTACATGCCTACGTTAAACAGAAAAATGTGTTTCTTTTAACTTTTATTTTAAAGTAACGCAACAAAATAGTTCTGCATATTTTCCCTTTGAAACAGTGACAGAATGCTTCACTGCCCAAATTCTTACGCTTTGTAACGGCCCTTTTTAGATTAGGTATCTCGATATCATCCATTGCGGGTTCAAAAGTCTTCAATTAAACAAAATCTATCAGATCGCTCCAAATGTCCTTCCGGTGTTGATAACTAGTAGTACATGATGACTGTATGACTCAGTGGGTGGAACATCTTTAAACATGCAATGTACTTTATGACACAATGTTACAATGTCTTAGGTATTTTAGCTGCCAATCAAAGAAGACACGGAATCATATAGCGTACGTTTCTGTTAAAGTTTTAACTTAAGGTGGCGCCTTGATTTGGAGAGAGACATAATAAAACAAGGATGTGATATGGGAGGTAATTATGACGCTCCACTCCTGTCGGCCATAATCGTGGTCCAATGCGGGAAATGGAGAATCGTCAAACAGCAAATGAGCTTGTTTTTCTGCCTTTATCAGATTTTGTAGCGAGTAGACTTAAGTCGGCAGAGAAATCCTGCGATTATTCGGATTTCCACTCAATAATACGGGTTATTAAACCATTTCCTTTCATTCTGTTTTTTTCACTTCGTTTTAATATGGCTGACAGCGTCAGAAGTTCTCTGATAAAGGCACCACGGGGGCGCTGCTCTGAAAACAAACAATCATTAAACCGGAACTGAAACTGACACCGAGCCTGTGACCTCTAATTACCTTCATATCGCTCACTTCGTTTTGTAATTGATTTAGTTCTAAGTAACATTGTTTTCAATTCTGTTCCTTTTATCGCCCTTTCTGAGTATGGGATGTCCCAGTCAGGTTAGCTGTGTATCGTATCAGATAAAAGACATGAAACATGCAATTGTTTTTTTCTCTGATGTTGGTGAAAAAAATGAAAGTATGACTCATTTTAAGTACTGAGATAATATTTAGACCATACACATGGTGCTCCCTATCAATATAATATCGGTCTAATCGTAGACGGAAGACAACGTACGATATGGCTGTTTTGGGATTTAACGAAATGAATCATGTTTGCGCACCTTTGTTTTGTTATGTATACCTGCAATCCGGATAAAGTTCTCCCTAGCGGACTTTTTATTTACATTATCTATAAATCATCCGGTTACGTGAAGATAAAAATACACGCAAACGCTATACAAGAATACACAAACATGCCGATGATGTTTCCTACGAGGCGCATTAATAGTGCGTAATGTGGTCGGACTTCCAGCGGAGTGTTTTCCTGTGGGAGGAACTGAGACCATGCCGTCACGAACGCGCAAGAATGTCGGACGAACAGACGTAAGTCTCAGACTCGGTTGGGTCTGTGCTGGCGAACAGAAAATGTTGGACATGGGTATATATAAGGCCATTGATTTCAGCAGATGGTCTATTGCATAGGCTTGAACTGATCGGCAACGACACACGCAGTTTATCAAATATCTTACTGAGATCTTAAAAGAAAACATTTTTGTTTTAATTCATTAAAATAAAAGAAATCTGAATCCGAGATCTTACTGAAAATTACCAAATATATATATTTTAAAAAAAGGAGAATGTTTTATACGTTATTCATAAAGCCTATAGTACAGATTAAACGCAAACAATTAAATATTACAAATCTTTCACACTAAAATACATCAGTTTACATCGTTATATTCTTACTATATACAAAGGTCCATTGACGTCTTACGGCAATAAGCATTTTGCAACCAATTTACTAGATGACGGTATATTTAAACGAAGTTGTTAGTCTAAATTCTTACTTCTCATAACAAAAAGCATTTTAGAACTGATTAATTAGGTGATATTCAATGAGTGTTTGTTAAGTCTACAGTGCTTAACTTCTTACTTCTTATACTACAGTACTTTTAGCTTCGCTAGTGTGTTTACACACATGTACCGAAAAATCATCAGCGCATCATTCAAATAATAATTCATTTTATTTCCTTGTCTTTTGTTTTTACTTTTAGATTCAAAACGTAAAAGAAAGGGAAAAAAAATAGATAAGTTTACTTGTATAGCTGTTTGAATGATAGAAGTTGTTTTTACCATTCTATATGTCTAGTACCCCTATATACTCACCAACTCTCTCGAATTATGGCACGTCCCGTGTCGCTTTCAGGAGATATAGAATGCAAATCTTTACATTTTTACAGAAACGTGTTTCTGAAATTAAACTCCGCTTTTATGGTTCTTTTGAAATAAAGGTTATTAAGAGCGAGACAGTGTTTACGTGCACACACGAATAGGGAAAGCATGTATGGTAATACACGTGCTAGGATTAGGTTTTATTGGTCGTGCTTTTAGTGTTTTTATGTTGATCGACAGACATAAGACTCTTTTGAAGTATCAAAGATAACACTTATCTTCAGTCTACCGTGGTTTTCAAAGTGGAAGTCTAGTTACAGTTCAGATTTGAATTTGTCGAATCTTGTGTTCAATTCGTTTTATGTTTGTATTTAGCCGTATGCTCTTATGACGCCTTCAAGGTAAGGGACGTGTAGTTGTTGTTTTTGGTGGTTTTTTCTTCAAATATCCCTAGACGTGACATGTTTTTATATTTCACCAGGCAGCTGAGTAAGAAACAACGGGTTTTAGCGTTTATGTCCGCTGTTCGAATTCGTTTTGACGCCTTTGGCGAAGAGTTTGAAATCACAGTCGAATTTACCTAATCTTGTGCTGATAAAATATGTAAAACTCGTGATATTTTCATGACTTTCAGCGGAACGTATTTTCGGAATGATATTTATTTTCAATATAACACATATTTGAGCTGAGTTCCAGTGGTTGTAGCGCTCTGAAGTCCGACCCATCTCAACTTGGTCTAGTAAAACACACGAGGAGGAAATGTACAACTTGGTCTAGTAATACACACTAGGAGAAAATGTACAACTTGGTCTTGTAAAACACACTAGGAGGAAATGTACAACTTGGTCTAGTAATACACACTATGAGGAAATGTACAACTTGGTCTAGTAAAACACACTAGGAGGAAATGTACAACTTGGTCCAGTAAAACACACTAGGAGGAAATGTACAACTTGGTCTTGTAAAACACACTAGGAGGAAATGTACAACTTGGTCTAGTAATACACACTATGAGGAAATGTACAACTTGGTCTAGTAAAACACACTAGGAGGAAATGTACCACTGGGCAAGATGTCAACATATCGGGACAAAATGTTAAAAGAAAATCGGAAATCAAGTAAGATACAAAAGGAATACATGTATATCAGAGAACGAAACATGATCATGACATTGTTCGTCCAAAGTAAAACAATACAACTATGAGCTCCGAAAACAAGAAAAACAAATTCTGGTTCTCATAATCTACAATACGAATTTTCGATAAACAGCTACAAAATATATCAAAAAATTTACGAAATAAACCGCTATTCTTCTTTCCCATCCCACCGCATTTTCATGCAAAAAATAAGATAAATTAAGTTATTGGGTACGATATTATATTAAACTTAATTAACTTGAGTTTTTACAGTAAACGCGTGTGAGTTGTGTATAATTGTGCGTTTTATGTCTGTTAGAAAAATTAATTGAAATGTATACTGTTTACGTCCATGGTGATGTGTGAGTCATTAGCTTACAACCATACCCCATGCTGAGCCGTATTATCTTCAACAATATGTTACTCATTCACCCCCAAAGACACGTTTGATGTCAAATCAAAGGTTGGATTACCTCATTATGAAATTTCAGGGTGATTGAGTTTGTTTGTTTGTTTATTTGTGTTTAACTGCCCATCGACAACTGTGGTCATTTACGGCCAAGGGTGACTGGGTTAAAAAGCAACTGGGTTACATACCACCATATGCGTAAGAATGGATACTCATGAATATTCATTTCAATTATTGTACTTACGTCTTGCGTTCCGAGAAAAATAAATAAAAAATCTACTTGACTATTTCTTGGAGGATTACTTTTGATCTAAACCGATGTCACAAAGGTCAAGGTTAAAAAGGAGAAGATCGCAAAATGCAAAACATACTGAAGTACTGCTCTCATTAAGGCACTTAAGCATGTATTACATGATTCTAGCACTGCAGCTCTTAGTCCAAAAAATGGCTTAAAACCGTATATCATGATCACAGAAGTCAAGGTCAAAGGTCAGCTTACAAAACGTCATGTAATGTGCTGTACCCATGAAGGAGCAATATCATGTGGCGATGCATGACCCAAGATACAGTAATTGATCAATTACTTAACTAAACGGAAAAAAGAAAATTGAATCAGGGTCACGAAGGTCAAGGTCAAAGTTATAGTTAAAGTTACAAAACTGTGAAAAAATGAAAGCATGCGAAGATACATGACCCTAAATGTAGTAATTAATTAATAACTGACCTTAACGCTAAAACAACTAATCATATCGGATGGACCTATATTCATATGTACGGACAAGGGCAACACGCGATGCCCTGCACCACTTCGTGGGGATCATTAAAGGTATATATAGGCGAGATCTGTTTATCACAGCACCGTACACGGTGGGTATTTTTTTAAGTTCGTTTAGATTCATAAATAATTAAGTGAGTGCACCACGAGGATCAGTCACACGAAAGGAAACGGTCACGATAGGTGAATGTCCGGTGAAGTCGAAATAGACTCGGAATAGGTGGGAATTTCAATAAAGTTTGGTCAAGCGATATCAAGCGTGCTGACTGTTTTTAACATGCAACCACAGCCTTTTGCCAAGTGTAGTTAAATCAGTGTGTTTTTAACAGAAATGTAAATAGTATGTAGAGGAAAATACACGTTACGACATCAGACGTGTATGTGGTGGTTTTACAGTGGTGTACAGTAGCTCAGTTGGGGGGGGGGGGGGGGGGGGGAGGACATCTGCACTGAAACCGACGTTCTCGATGATAAAAGCCATGGCACGAAGTTCCCGGATTGATATGTAAATATTGTGATGTTTTCATGTCGAAATAAGAGGCTAGGTCGTTACAGGAACGTGTTTGGAAATAACATTTAAATATTGGACTCAGTGATCCGAATATCTGCTAAAACTTAATCATCTCTGAGAGTGGGCAAAACATATAGAATCTGTATTTTTGATGTCAAAGTAGCTTGACAAATGCCGTGGAACTCTTCATGCTCTCTTCGGATTTATTTTTACAATGAAGTTCGCCATGTTCTTTTAATATTTCAGATATTACCATACAATTATCAAAATGAGCCTTGATGAATATTTCCCCGTTATCCAGGGAACGTTTCTAACACCATACACTTGACCTGCATTCGCCATGTTTTTATTTACAAGAGGGAACACGACACGTCATGGTATCAAATTAGGTATAAAATAGACATGTCACATCAAAGTGTCCAGCTAGATATCTAATGGAAACGTCACATCAAAGTGTCCAGCTAGATATCTAATGGAAACGTCACATCAAAGTGTCCAGCCAGCTATATAATGGACACACCACGTCAAAGTGTCAAGCTTATAGATATATAATGGACACGTCACAACAAAGTGTCCAGCTAGATATCTAATGGAAACAACACATCAGATTATCCAACCACCTATATAATGGACACACCACGACAAAGGGTCAAGCTTATAGATATATAAATGGACATGTTACATCAAATAATTCAATTAGATATGTAATAGACATGACACGCCAAAGAGTCCAACTAGATATATGGTTGACACATCACGTCAAGGAGTCCAACTAGATATCTGGTTGACAGGTCACGTCAAAGAGTCCAATTAGATATCTGGTTGACACATCATGTCAAAAAGTCCAACTAGATATCTGGCTGACACATCACGTCAAAGAGTCCAACTAGATACCTGATGGACACGTCACGTCAAAGTGTCCAACTAGATATATTATGGACATGTCAAATCAAAGAATCCAACTCGATATCAAATGGACACATCACGTCAAAGTGTCCAACTAGATATCAAATGGACACATCACGTCAAAGTGTCCAACTCGATATTTAATAGACACATCACGTCAAAGAATCCAACTCTATATTTAATAGACACATTACGTCAAAGAGTCCAACTCGATATCAAATGAACACATCACGTCAAAGTGTCCAACTCGATATGCAATAGATACATCTCGTCAAAGTGTCCAACTCGATATTTAATAGACACATCACATCAAAGAGTCCAACTTGATACCTGTATCTAATAAGCACGTCACGTCAAAGCGTTCAATTAGATATCTGGTTGACACATCACGTCAAAGTGTCCAACTAGATATTTGATGGACACATCACGTCAAAGAGTCCAACTAGATATCTGGTTGACATGTCACGTCAAAGTGTCCAACTAGATATCTGGTTGACACGTCACGTCAAAGAGTCCAACTAGATATCTGGTTGACACGTCACGTCAAAGAGTCCAACTAGATATCTGGTTGACACGTCACGTCAAAGAGTCCAACTAGATATCTGGTGGACACGTCACGTCAAAGAGTCCAACTAGATATCTGGCTGACACGTCACGTCAAAGAGTCCAACTTGATGTCTGATAGACACGTCACGTCAAAGAGTCCAACTAGATATCTGGTTGACACGTCACGTCAAAGAGTCCAACTAGATATCTGGTTGACACGTCACGTCAAAGAGTCCAACTAGATATCTGGTTGACACGTCACGTCAAAGAGTCCAACTAGATATCTGGTTGACACGTCACGTCAAAGAGTCCAACTAGATATCTGGTTGACACGTCACGTCAAAGCGTTCAACTAGATATCTGATGGACACGTCATGTCAAAGAGTCCAACTAGATATGTGATAGACACGTCACGTCAAAGAGTCCAACTAGATATCTGATAGACACGTCATGTCAAAGAGTCCAACTAGATATCTGGTTTACACGTCACGTCAAAGAGTACAACTAGATATCCGATAGACATGTCACATCAAAGAGTTAAACTAGATATCTAATGGACACGTCACGTCAAAGATTCCAACTAGATATCTGGTTGACACGTCACGTCAAAGAGTCCAACTAGATATCAAATGGACACGTCACGTCAAAGAGTCCAACTAGATATATGATGGACACGGCACGTCAAAGAGTCCAACTAGATATCTGATGGACATGTCACGTCAAAGAGTCCAACTAGATATCTGGTTGACACGTCACATCAAAGAGTCCAACTAGATATCTGGTTGACACGTCACGTCAAAGAGTCCAACTAGATATCTGGTTGACACGTCACGTCAAAGCGTTCAACTAGATATCTGATGGACACGTCACGTCAAAGAGTCCAACTAGATATCTGGTTGAAACGTCACGTCAAAGATTCCAAGAAGATACCTAACGGATACGTAACATAACGTGGTATGCTACTAGATGGCCAACCGTCACATCACGTAATAGCGTGGGTCTAGATATTTAACTGGTACGATGTAACAGAAAACTTTGCCATATTTCATTGCATGTTTTGTGTAACCCTTCTTGAAAATGCACCTAATGTAATCGCTTTCAAAATAGCACACGACGAACTTAGCGGACACATACAACTATTCTGTCTCGTCAGCATCAGTATTCGCTGTATTAGTTTAGATTTTTGTCACGAAGCCATGCATAGAGAGCGCCTTGTGGTTAGATTTTCTCTTTTGAAAAAATAAATATTCAGATTGTATTTTCAAAAACTTATAAGGAAATGTAACACTTGAGCAGTCGAGTAAATTACTTTTTCGGTCGTCTGTCAACTCCATTTCGAAATGAAATGAATTCAATACGGGCATCTCAGCTTTTACGATTGCTGCTCAACTTTAATTCCAAAAGATCCCCCCTCCCCCCTCCCCAAGAAGTCAAAGGAGACAATTTGAAAACCTTCGATGGCATGTTGTTTACAATACTCCAGCTTCGTAGGACACAGTGCCTGAATGCTTCCATACAAAGCGTATACAATACAGTATTCTGTGGGTTCATCAACATGCGGCTAATTGGTACGTTTTGTATATTATGTTTTACCGCCTAGCATATCATTCCTGGACCCCATGGTAGTATTAACACAACATTGATGACAGTACATCCCTAATCAGTTGGTGTTTATTATTAAGGGGTGAATAAACACGCGGTCGCACTCCTAATTAGTTTTTACTGGACAGTCGACGCTAACACAAACCCGGGTCATAGTTATGTGTACTGGACATTCGACGCGAACACAAACCCGGGCCATAGTTATGTGTACTGGAGAGTCGACGCGAACACAAACCCGGGTCATAGTTCTGTGTACTGGAGAGTCGACGCGAACACAAACCCGGGTCCTAGTTATGTGTACTGGACAGTCGACGCGAACACAAACCCGGGTCATAGTTATGTGTACTGGAGAGTCGACGCGAACACAAACCCGGGTCATAGTTATGTGTATTGGAGAGTCGACGCTAACACAACCCGGGTCATAGTTATGTGTACTAGACAGTCGACGCGAACACAAACCCGGGTCATAGTTATGTGTGCTAGACAGTCGACGCGAACACAAACCCGGGTCCTAGTTATGTGTACTGGACAGTCGACGCGAACACAAACCGGGTCATAGTTATGTGTGTTAGAAAGAGCTGGCGTTGTACAAAACAAAATGTACGTGCACACGAACATGTACATCTACCGCCCGCTGTATACTTATATATAACTGTGTCACACAGCCAAACAGCTGGTACATGTTGAACTCGACGATACTTGTACTTGAAACTATATACACATTATTGAGTCGTGTAATTATTCAAATTCTACTTTCAATGTTAATTATACTAACATAAGATAAGTGCACGTGAACCATTTGTATATATCCGGTCATTTGCTTAATGAGTCGGTGAAGAACAGATATCACTCAGTACTGATGGTTTCATAATGATTTTTATTAATGAAAACGAAAACATGTTTCTCTCACATCCGCTATAGGTGTCTTCACACCCAACTCATTGGATAAAACCTGCTAGGTTGGTAAACATTTTTGGTTTATACTCTAGTGGGTGAGACCCTGGACGTGATTCGTTAGTCAATCTTTCAGTTATGACGTCAGGTAACAAAGTTGTGCGACGTCATCTTCCATCGTGGCGTCATGATTCATGGCAATTGTTTCCCTCATCGGAAACGGACAATTAAATTTTCGAGGGGAAACATGAGGTTTTTTAAAATGAAATAGGAACATATGGGAGAAAAGGGTAAAAAAAGACTCGTGGTGGTCGTTTATACATGAAATGTTTACATAACTGTCATTAGTCAATTTCCAAATTGGAAAAGACACTCTCGTTGGGGAACCTCTATATATGCACTTCAGGAATTACTACGGCGTTCAAAATGATTTCAATTACGGAATAGAAACAAATTAATCTTGTTCTTTAGTAAATTAAATAGAAAACATCAGATTTTAGATTTCCTGATTGATTCTCATACGATTGGGTATTTCCATATCGTAATTACTGTTAATCATTTGCTAGTTTTCTCATCTTTTATGTAATTCAGATGCAAAGCTGTTTTCTGCAGAAAACGCCTGACACGTTATTTCATTCATATAACTTAAATAATCAGTGATAAACGAAATTGAGAAATTGACAAATAAAAGTGAAGATTTTACAGGCCAATACTGTTAAAATGATCGAAATAAGTACATTATACATACATGTACCAATAGTTTTAAGGTTGTTCCTATAGATCTAAGTTAATTTCTCTATGTACATTTTATCGTTTATGCATGTATATGTAAAATCAACCATATCACATTACAGGCATCGGTATAATACAGCTATTTACAATCAACCGTATTCAATTACAGGTCGTTACCGATACATTCCCCATCCTGTCTCCCCCAATACGACATCAGACCGTACATAGGTAGATACAACGGTGTCACTAATAAACAACACAGACATCACAAATAACTTTACCTACAAATACAAAGGAAACCCTATGTCTACAAAGTAGATCAAAGTCAGCCGGTCTTGTCAAGTATAGTTCATCCCCACCCCCTCCGTACTAGAAATGTCTGCTGTCCCTGCCTCCGTCTCCCGACCCTGATCGGTTTGTACTTACTGTGACACGCCCATCCGATTCCCAAGTTGTATAAATCCGTGACACGTGTATATTTTTCCTTTCTTTTTAGTATTAATCCTTTATGAAGAATATATATTCCACACTTACTAGAAATTCTCTGACACTGTTCTACGAAGTAGGTAACGTCCGACACGCTCACGAAACGGTCCCCCTACAGGAGGGACTGTACTGTTTCATACACACCCGCTAGTACCAGTACACTCTGCCGCCACGGCAGACAGAAACACACTAAATCCCACAGACTCATCCGGCAAAGTTATACTGCAATCGAGGAGAGGAAGCTTATAATCCAGTGAAAATATTTTATATAATTAATATAGTGTTAAACGACCAAAGTCAGTCGGTTTCAGATCGCGTAATATATAAATGTAGCATGCCAGTTGGTGTATTGTATATCTAAAATACACAATTATTTATTAAATATAGAACATGTCTTGTTGTTGAAATTTTAACGATTTAACGTCTAATCCCCAGGTATGTTACCCAGGTATCACGGTAAAAAATGCATGTCTTAAATGAAAACAAGTACAGTTCTGATCACTGATAAAAAAAATCTGACATCTTATATCCGTTATCTTTTTGAAATCAATTGATTAAAAAGGAACAAAACATAACGAAAACTTAGGGGTTTTTTTTCAAACAATAATAAAAAATGACATTCAGAAATGTCATTCGCATGGCTTTTATATTATATAGGATTCAAATCGCTCCATCCGGCAAGTTAATGTCTATAGTCATCACGTGCATTTTTTTAATTATAAAAAAGATGGAGAAACCGGTCATGTAAATCGATCCTATCAACATACCTGTTTGTTTATCATCATATTTTATACTTTCATTTCTTTCGGCAGTATTAGCAATACGGAATAAATATCAAGTTATGATAGCAATCAACAAACATCATCCCTTCAATTTCGTATCATTCTATCTTATGACAAAATTGTACGGCTTAAACAACTTACTTGGAAGATTTTAAATCACGTTCGAATGTTTCCCAAACTTAAGATAAAGATACGTATCTCCATATGGGCGTCGTCGGTTAGCTCCGTGAGAACCGATCGGTGTGACCGACGTCAGCGCTGCCAGCTAAACACACTTCCTCGCAGAGACGAGTCCTGTCGCAACAGAATCAATGAAAAGTGTGAATACACCTAATTACGACACCGCGACAGCCAATCGCCATTACCTGTGCTTGGTCGAGTCGAAAAGCTAGAAACGTATTACGTTCAAAAGATTCCGTCAATTAGCAACGCAAAAGGAGCACTCGACCGCGGGTTAATTGGACTCATTAACGGTGCCAAACGAACCGGCGTAACCCGCGGATATGCCAACCAAAGACACCTACATGAAATGAATTTTTCAGGCGACCGAAAAGTTCACTGATCTTCAAAAGATATGTAAACTGAGAAAACAAACGTGTTGTGGTAGGGCTTATAATATCATAATAAGGTGAGACCTTGGTTTGATGATAACTGAAGATGTATATCTTACCATCTGTGTGACGAGAACGTTCCCGTAGTAAACGTTTCCACAGAGTGAATGTGATGCGCGCGTGCCACCATACAGAATTGGATATCTTTTTAAAAACAAGACATCGAGGTCTGGAATATAAATTCTGCAGGTGCAACTTGTAAAATCTCATTTGTCTTTTCCGTTTTCCTGTTGTTTTTAGCTCGAGTTTCAGTTATTTATACGTTCTTGGAGGTTAAATGAAGTTTTGCGCGAGCTACTAGGCGATGACATATTGTCATTGAATAATTTCTGATTGTCTTCGCCGACATTTGAGAATCAATTAACACGGCATGGTTAACCTGCAATGGGCGGTGAGGTATTGCCTTGTCAGAGGCATGTCAGCTTCCTGTATTACATTTCTCAGATTTCTCAGATTTCAGCATTACAATGAAGCAATGAATTATGACTACATGTTTAATAAGACGATATATTCTCGTACTGTATATACATCAGCATGGCAGACGATATATGTTTAGATGTGCCTGTGTGTGATTGTCACGAGGGAAGATAATTGTAATTTATTACATACATTTCACGAGAACATCTATTTTGACAATGTGTTAACATGTGTAAGTGTTCACCTTTTGAGAGTTAAAATTTTCGTGAGTAAATCTTTCGAAATTCTCTACATCGAAAAAATAACACGCCAAAAGAATTTAACATTTTTTTTACCATACGATTTTTTTTTTTCGTGGAATAGATAGATTCTGGTTAGTCTTAGATATTGTCTTATCGCTGTTTATAAAACAAAATTAGGTCGGTCATAGTAGATTATCGCCGTCTGGTAATTTACTACGGCCCATTATCAGCTAGGGATCCTATCTGGGATCCGCCAAAGTACATATACATTAGGAATAGGTCAACGTTGGCATGTCGGAGGAGGAAAAACAACATTTTTGTTGTCACTTCGTCTGTCATCGCTCTCTCTATCACAACACTGTTTTATCGTTCAATGTACTTTTAAAATCTTCCAAAGATATTAGAAAATGTTTTCCACATCAAGAAATGAAAGTGTCACCTAATTGAGAGATGGAGTATCCGATGCCATCTTTGGATCAGCTTAAACATTAATTGTTGCCGTACAAATGTACAAAACAGATTTGGCACAAATTACATACTGTATGACAACATTATCAACGCCCTCTCCTACCGTTATATATCTTTAGATAAGGCAATACCATAAAAAGAGCTAAATATGAAAATATGCTATAAAGAAAGAAATATTTGTATGTAGAAAAGGCTGATTTCTAATCATTTCAGATTATGAAACAATAATAAGCTAAAAGACTGTAAGTCTAATGGATGTTATACATGAACGTCAATCTAATGTCGATTGAGTCATCGAGTCATGAGCATTACACTATACTACATGTAAAACTTAGCATGTGCTCGTCAGAATGTGTCCGATCGAAGAGCTATGGACTAACAGTGTTGGGTGCTGTTTTCATGTATCGTTGAGGATTCTTGCACTTCGATACATGTATATATCTTCCAGCAGGTTTCTTACATCAAACACCAGCACGCATTCAGCGGCACGTCAGGTTGATTACAAGACATCTATAGGGTGCTTCTTTGTATATACAAACTCATCATAACAAATGCCAGTGTCTGTATACACGATAAGACACAGACACTTGCTCTGATACAGACTCGGGTCCAGAAACTGACCCCTACCGCATCCAGAGTTCGTTAATATTCACCAGTTAACGAAGGGCGCAGTGTTTGGTTAACGGGTAAAATTGTTTTCTTTCGACATATTTTAAATAGCTTTAATGCCCACAAACTTCTTCCGTAGCCAAATCGAACGATGTCGCTCGAAAGTAATCTTCGACAAGGATCGGTGGTATGGGGTCAACTTCTCGTGTCCGGCGCCACCCCCACACAATATAATATATACATGCACCTAAGGATGAGTCCGACTTCGTTCGTGCGCTCCCACAGTAGACAAAGCACTAGAAAATTATATTGTAGTTTTTCGTACAAGCAGTAATTATACGATGTAACCTCCTCTTAATTTCATTTTGAATACAACTATAGTGCAACTGGGCCAGGTACTTTACAACTGTCAAACATGTAGCGCAGTTGATTAGTTCGGATTCTGACCTGGCTGCTTGTAATGTTACGCCAAGTTCAACACTATTGCTAATCATTTCATATATACGTAAATTAATTTCATCTTTGTTATATTCTACGTGGAAAACAACAAGGTATGGCTTTCTTTTCATACACGATGTATCGGAGCTAAGACATGCCAAACAAGACTCTCCAGTGCATAGTAACAGTTTTCGCCGGTGGTACGAAGAACCTTAAGTACCCTCAAGCACACCAAGATGCATACATGTTTGTTTTGTGTATCACGTACACCGATGGTCATCTCCGTACTTTATGGTGTGGACTCACTACGTCAACAATCGATCATTGTAGATAATATTCTCTCTCCCGCCAATTTACATACGTTGCATATGTTAGTTGATAGTGAACGAAAACATTGGCTTATTTATATCGAGATAAAATGATATCGTGTTTTCAACTACATGTATACAAGCGGTCTGACCATTCCTCTCCTTAGGCCCAATATGTATAAGAAACCCTTATCAGCTCACCGAAAAGGAGATTTAATCTTGCATGATAGAAAATTCATATAATATTTAATCTTGCTTATTTTAAAACATGGTTAAACCTTTGTTTTATTTGGGAATTTAAAACATAAATATATTTGCAAAACTAAAGAAGATTTGTTTTGAGTTTCAAATGCTGTTTCGAAAATTAATCTAATTTAATTTACCGTAAAGCTAACCAGGCTTTGGACGAGTTGCTCGTGGTTTCGAGTACACAGATTAAAAGATAACAGGAATAAGGACACCGCACCATTTGTATGTTCTTAGCCAGACAAGTCTGGAAACCTTCTTTTGATTACCCATAATTACTGCCCATCCAACAATAACACATGTATTTAGTTCCTCATTAGCATTCTGATTAGCATATATTGGATGGCCTCCATCAGCCGTCTGTCCGGAGCCAAGCTATACTGGACAACTGGACATTGGCCAGTGATGGACGCAATCAAATCAAACAGGAATTAACGCTATCCTCCACTACGTAGAAGTATATGTCATAGATCATGACTTGTCGTCATATCCGACTGGTAATTGCTTCCGATTGTATCTCAATTAATAATTGCTCCCCCGCTTCCGGACCTATCTTAATTCACAATTGCTCCCGCACGGCCACTTCCGGAGTGTCAGCCTCTTTGCTCATGGCTACATCTCTGAAAACCACTTATACGTTAACGAAACGGCAATGGGAATTATTAAAGCAGACATAATATTTCTGTACTAAAAGAACCTACATGGTTCGGCTTGTTTTTCTTGACAGATATTTTGACAGGAATGATAATGACATCACTGAACTTAACTAACTTACCAGTGTCGGATTTCGCAAACACTTGAAGTTGTATCAACACATGAAAGTATGTCTGCGCTATCGTAATAAACATACGATGTAACGTTAACATCGCAGTCAACATTCCCATCGGAAACAGATATCAAACAGAATCCTATACCGAAATATCTTTTAAAACTCGAACTCTAATTTTTATGATGTATTCTGTAACAAGTGTCTTAAAGGTCCCTGACAGAGCCTTATCATTCGAGCCGGCTTAAAATAAAAAAAATACATATGAAAAGATGTTCGGATTTTATCTGATCGATAGATACAAGGGCGGTTTTATCATGGTTAGGTTAGATGGATAGTGGGGAGGGGAAGTGAGGAGGGGGACTACATCGGTCGCCAGCACTACCACCATTACAAGTTTATAGCAGACAGTACAGGCGGGGATATACCTGAAGCACATGCCAAAACATCTCAAATGTGTAAATTTATCTCAGACATACTGATTTGAAAAATATATCATAGTGTAAAAGGTAAGACAACTCCGTTCATTGATATGATCTTCAGCGGCAAACCCATTCTGACCAGGGTCATGCATTAAAATAGCGTTACATACGTACAGAGTATATCCGATTGTATAAACCAGTGTATCCGAATGCCGGATCAACCGATAACTCTCTATTTTTTCATAACTTGAGCACTTCCTGTTAGGTTTTTTTAATACATTCGCAGAAAAAAACGTTAAAATGAATCATACATTTGGTGGTTGTTCTCTTTAGAGAGAATATATAGAACGGAATGCTATGCAACGTGCCAATTAATCGAAGCACACGTGCACGTCATAAACTATAACAATGGCACACAATACAGATCCATGGATGTCGTTGGTGAGATTTTCGGCCCGATCGTTCCGGTTCCTTTGCATGTTATGTATATTTCTGTACATGCATTTTAAAAAGAAAATGAAGTTTTGGTAAAGCAAATGAAGATTTAAGTATTTAAAAAGTATAGCTGAGCTTTAAACATATTCTATTGTTAATCAAAATTGAACAAGGGAATAGGACACAATAACAATGAAAATAGGTATAAACATGAGTAGGCATATGTTACACTCACATTGACACAAATACACAACATAAAAACACCGTTAAAATATATATTGCTTTATATAGTAAAATGATAAACATGTCAAAAAACGTAAGAGTAAAGGTCCACCGAAAGATTTGAACTGCAGACAAAAGAAAGCTAAGGCATCCATATCTTGAAACATAATACGCCTTCCATCGCCAAAAGGTTGATACTCAAAGAAAAAGTGCTAATTATTCAAAACACACGTCATAAACTATACAAACACGAACACTGCATATATGTAACGGGTGAGATTTCGGCCCGATCGTTCGACTTCCATTGTATGGGACATGATAATTTTGTACATACATTTCAAACAGAACATAAAGTTTGAGTAAAGCAAATATAGATTTAAATATTTAAAACATGTAGCTTCAAATGCTTTGACATGTCATGCCAGCGAAATTTAAGGGGAAAATATAACAAACATAATTGTAAACATTATAATGAATGGAGGAAGAAATTATCAGAACATCTTGGTATCAATGATCTTGATTTATTGTCATATGATATGTGAGAGGAGTCACGTGATATTTGTACAAGTGACATCTGGTGTTTGTGTCGTGGTGAGCTGATCTATGTCGTCACCAATTCAAGTGTCGGCTAATGACTCTGTACATAGATTGTGTGGTAATTAGGTAGCGTCCAGAATTAGTGGATTGGCTTTAGCCGATCCTTACATTTACCTAAATAAATTTACATTTTCAGCATTTCAACAATCAAGGAAGGAAAATTGCATAATATACGTTGCGGACATTAAAAGCATTGACATAGAATGGCCTGGTGTATTAAACTTATAACGCTGTGTTCAGTTAGAGAGAAAACAACGCATAAAAAGTAATAGACATTTTACGACACTTCCACTGTTGAATTTCCTTAAAATAAAGCATCTTTATGACACGTTAGCACCGTAAGAGCCTTTGTTTGGTCATTAATCTGAAGTTGTGTGCGAAATCTGGCCAATTCTTTCTTCCGTTACAGATGGTGTCGCCGAGTTAGCCTGGAGCGGGTCAGAAGTGTCCCATCTAATGGCTCCTGTACCGGGCTGACAAGCCGTAACGCGCGCAAGACGTTTTATAAATCATTGACTTTGCACACACATCTCGCGCATAATTGGCGGGAAGTGCCAGGGTGCGTGTCTGCGTCATGTTCGCCGTCACGTAAATTACCACGTGCATCCTCCTCCCCGGGCACGGGTCGCCATGCAGAGGTTTCGTAACGGGTCCCGAGGTGTCCCGAGGTGACCGTATATGAGTGTCGATAACCCTGTTATGGATCATATTACACAGACTATCGGACCGTTTCGAGTTCCAACCGTCTGATGTATACTCCCAATGTCATTCTCTGAAGAATGCCACATTTGACATGGAGAAGTTGACACGATGATGACCCAAACTACATTTATGAGGCAAGACATTGTCAATTCGTCGTAAATGGGAAGAGTTTAGTCGGAACTTTATCAAGAATTGCCACTTTCTAACACTTCCGAGGTTGGAGACGAATCGATGCGCTGATTAATAATTAGACGCGTGCCTGTGGTTACCCTCGCATCATTAGGAACGCTCTGAAAGCATGTTACGAACAAAGGAAGCAATTATGTTTAGTTCTAACGCAATTTACAGGGGTAGTAAATGTCTTTTGACGTTTATAAGTACACTTTAAAGACGAACATAGTATTGCATCTATGAAGCTATGTAAAAAAATAATCTTATATGAAATATCATTTAACACAGCTTGACTACGATCACAACATGACTAAAAATGATAAATCCTTCCCGTCACTTATTAGAATATTTAATTTCTGCATTTGCAGATGATGTATAGAATCTCATTGAAAGAACAACCTCCATTGATAAGTTTTATTCCAGAGATTTTCTGTTGGCTTACACATTGTAGTCCATTTTAAAGCCATGTACTTTCCCGAATAACCGACATCTGATCAACGCTGGTACAACTGTAACATTAAACAGGGACATTTCTTAGAAAATCATCAATGTATCAACCAATGAAATGAGAGATACATGTATATATGGTCCTACGGTAGGGTTCCTTAAATGTCATTTAGCTTCGTTTGGTGCGGGTCTGTAAAAATGGATAGTGTAACAACGCAACTTTTTTACATGTCGAAATGTATGGCATATTCGTTGCACCTTTGCAAATGAAGATGAAAAATTAAAAAGTTATGTTGAGAAAAAAATCTTTTTTCTTTTCTTCAGAAAAGATATTGGTGTTAGTTTCAATCCTTTTCTGTTTCTGTCGAACTGTCTGACTGCCAAGTCTTAAAGCAACCTGTTTTAATGTTATTCGATCAAACAGCGTGTTACACAATAGGATTTCGCCTGAAACAGTATAAAGTGTTCCAAAATGAAGTCTAGGTATCTGGTTCAACACCACACAAATACGCCAGAGCAGGGTGCAGGAACCGTTACATGGAGCAGATGTCGAGGGCGATACTTGACCACAGCGGGGCCCACGCCTCTGTTTAGCCAGGTGGGGGAGACGAGCATGCCGAGTGTTTATGTACGGGAAGAAAATAGAACCAGCGATATCGATACTTCTATAGGCTTGTGTTATCTCTTTACTGTATACAATATACACTTACGAAAGATACGTCTCAAAATACTGCTCCGAAGGAAGATTACAATTATAAACATTGTAAGTTAATTATTACGGAAGCTATGCTGGCTATGTTCATTGCACAGTGTAACCGATCTAGGTCATAGCTATTGATATTGAATAGCTACTAAATACTGGTATTTGAGGTCACGACCACTGATATCGGAGGTCACGACCACTGATATCGGAGGTCAAGGCTGCTGGTATTGAAAGTCAAGGTTACTAATA
Organism: Mizuhopecten yessoensis; assembly: GCF_002113885.1. Taxonomy (NCBI): domain Eukaryota; kingdom Metazoa; phylum Mollusca; class Bivalvia; order Pectinida; family Pectinidae; genus Mizuhopecten; species Mizuhopecten yessoensis. The sequence continues at coordinate 708,948 of NW_018407983.1, forward strand.
GTGGAGGTCAAGACTACTTATATTGAAGGTCAAGGTTACCGATATTGAAGGCCAATGCTACTGAAATTGAAGGTCAAGGCTACTGATAGTGAAGGTTAAGACCACTGATACTGAAGGTAAAGGCTACTGGTATTGAAAGTCAATGCTACTGACATTGGAGGTCAATGCTACTGATATTGAAGGTCATGGATACTTATAATTGAGGTTAACATTACTGATATTGAAGGTCAAGGCTGCTGATATTGAAGGTCAAGGCTACTGATAGTGGAGTTTATGACTACTGAAATCGAAGGTCAATGCTACTGGTATTGAAAGTCAAGACTACTAATATTGAAGGTCAAGGCTACTGGTATCGAAGGTCAAGGCTATTGATAGTGGATGTCAAGACTACTGATATTGAAGGTAAAGGCTACTGATATTGAAGGTCAATGCTAATGATATTGGAGGTCATGGCTACTTATAATGGAGGTCAAGGCTACTGATATTTGCGATCAGTATTTTACGACTAATAAAGGTCACTGTTATCGATAATGAAGTCCATTGTTACCCACTTATGACAAATGAATGCAAAGGACACCGATAAGTGAGGTCATATTCACTTGTTAAGTAGGTCATGCTCACTGATGATGTATGCCCTGACCATTGATAAAGGGGATCTGGTAATTGTTGAAGGATTTCAGAATCACTGGTGAGGTGACTGTATTCACAAATGAATGAGGTCATGGCCCTTGATGACGAAATCATTGTCACTACCGATTGAAGGAGGTCGTGTAAACGGTCAAGGTTGATTTGAAAAGAGGAGCAAATTCAATGATAAAGACCGGTTCAGTAATACAGAAGTAAACACCGGGGAGGAAGTTCTGAGTCATTGATGAATGATTGCAATGAAGAAATACACAATCTGTGATAAGGAAGATATGGTTACTAATGGAAGGGGGCAGGGTCACCGAATAATGAGATCAGGGTCACTGAGAATGAGGTCAGGGTCACCAGTTAAAATGGCAGGGCCATCGATGAAGGTCATGCGCACTGCTTAAGTTATGAAGCACATACAATGTGCTGATCTCGAATTCTTAAACAAAAACTCAAATATAGAACAGTCTGTTTTATTAAACCCATAACTGAAAATATGAAACATATTAAAACCAATGTTAATCTCATCATCTCAGTATCTTTTGACGGAATATAAAATGTTCAAATTAATGATTCGATCTTTATAGAAACAGTATACTAATTATATCGTGTTGAACTGTCGGTTAATTCCACGATACAAATAACTTTTTTTTTCGATGAGGAAATTATTTTGATTACAATAAAATTGTTTTACAATATCGATAACGGAAAAGTTGACTACTTTGACAGTACATGTATTTGAAGGAGAGAATTTATTGTGCAAGTAAACTTTTTTGGCTTGAAATATGTAGTTATAAGTGGATGAAAAAAAATCCTTCGAGTTGGTGTCTGAAGGAGGATATATATTTATGTAGTATAATACAAGTAAATGTATATTATGCCCAAGTATTTTAAATGTGTGATGGTCGTTTTTGTGGTAGAGTGAAAACCACGGCGATATAGGATTTAAAGACCCGCTTTCAAGAAAATGCCCATCGATCCTTGTTTTAACACGTCAGCTGAGAAAATACTTCTTGCAGACTTCAAATTGTCACTGCTTCTGCTGTTCAAATAAAAGAATTTCTGTATAGTAGTCGCTCCGATAGCAGTGGGTTCTATGACGTTGTATCACATCCACCGTCTCCATTATTTCATATGTACGCTAATCAGTGTCATATTTACATGTACCGGGGAAAAGTCATATTTACCGTCTGTATACTAATTTACCGTAAGAGTGTCATTTCTGCCGCATTCAGTGTTATTTAACATGTGTACAATATTCAGTGTCGTAATAAACGGGATATTGTAACACATCATACCTCATGTAGTGCCATCATATACACCGCGCGCAGTGCCATATTTACCGTGTACAATGTAATATCTACCGTATGAATAAAGTTGAGCGCTATTTGTAGAGATTGTAGCAACATGTGTTTGCTAAGTCTATATCCCATGTCAGGGTAGTTTTTTGTACAGTGGTTATTTATGTTCGGAATGTATTAGATGCTGCTATGATAGATAAACCCGCTGCATTTTTACGCATGTCTGTGTTACTACAATAATGAGTAGAAAAACGGATGCCTACGCAACAAAAACAAGTCCCATCGTGGACTCAAGCTAAACATGTATGTAATTTATGGTCAGTGTATGTTTTCAGTCGACCGAAATTGTTTTGTATTGGCATCAAGTCAAATAAAAAAAATCTCTGCATGTGTAAAATTAAAGTACATGCATACTACTTCTTTTTCTATTTCACAAATTTCGGATTTTCCTTAATCTTTATTCCATGAACAGGCCTTTGAACGTTTACTTACGTCATAACTTTATAAACTGCATGTTGTATATTTTTCTGGCGGAACAAAATATTAATACTCTTCTCGTTGAAGATAGCGGGGATAAAATCAGGTTAAAAAGCACACTCTTTGTAGATGTTATTAGTCGAGTTTCACGTAGTCACACATATCGTACGTAACGTTGCTGGTTTTGTTATTTGAGGAATATCCAAGATTTTCTTCTCGTGCTTTGCGTACTTTGCATTACTCCGCGAAACAGTTTATACCAATCAGGGACGTAACCAGGCGTACGCACGGACGCACGGGCTTCCACGTTAATTTTTCAAGTATACCTTTTTTTTCAGATAACGGGCGCATGATCATCTACGTATATCAGGTTCTTTTAATTTGACCTCGATTCCTACCGTGCACAACTCCGGATTCAACTGACGTTTGGGTTCAACGTTCAGAACAACACAAGCATTCGTAATGAGTTTGATACAAGGGAAATTGATTCGTTTTTCGTACCAAGGCGTGATACTACAAAGCAAGCTGAACCAGAGAGTGGACAGATCCCTATCCCGACCTTTCCTGTTCCGATCCAAGCTAGTAGCAGTAGCAGCGATCCGGGTGCAGTGAGTCCCGCTTTTAAGCTCCCAGCACTGACACCACCCTACACGGACCTTGGGTCCAAATTAACATTTGATACCAAAACCATGACTGATTTGCCGGAGCTGAAATGGGAGAGGGCCAGACATTTCATCTTTCCAACAAGGTACTTTAAGTTTACATCGGTAGTTAGATCCCGCAATGTAACATGTCCAACAAGGACAGTTGATCAGAGGGGTAAGCCCTCTGTCGCCGGGTTACCAACAAAACATTTACAAGGATCACATCGCAGAACTGTATGTGATAAACTTTAACAACTCATATAATCCTGGGCCCTCAGTTCATTCATTATCTCATTGATATTGTTTCTGTTAATGACTATTTAACGAAAATGTTCCTTGTTTATATGTAACTAATTGTTACGCATTTGATAAAATATACTAAAAGCCAAATATAATTTCATAAATATTGTCTTATACAACAGAAGGTGCCCATGCATGTAAAACAAGACCATCTGTAAGATGTATTGATAACCATAATATCACATTAAATACATGTTAATTTCATTCAGTAATTTCTGGTAAAAAAAATCGAATTGAATACAACTACTTCTCGCGCTTCGCTAAAATAATCTATTCATACCCAAAAAGTTTTGTTGAAAAATAAACCTCCAGTTTTTAGTGGGTATATTGAATACAAGTTCAATAAAATGTAAATACATATATATATAAATATGATAAATATATAAATATGTTTATCTTCTAGCGGTATCAGATGTTACCGTTATGGTTTCATAATGACGATGACGTCAACAATCAGGTAATGACATTCACAGTGCTTTATTTACAATTGCATGTAATTGACTCTATATACAAAACTCTATCAAATTCTTCTTGTTAACGGTATCATTATGATAGATTTAATAGTAAGCTGTTCCATAATATGGCACACTCATCAACGATAATAGCGGGACAGTTGAATAACAGTAATAAAGATATAACAAAACGGGGCAAAATGGAAAATGGTAAATAACGGAACAATGACCTGTTGTCAGTTGTCTTTTACAGACAATATGAATGACAATTGGAGAAAGACAAAATAAACATGGAGCTCTAACGCGCTCCATATAACTTGCCCGTGTCGAATCGACCTTCACAAGGTCTATGAGTGACAACCGAAAGCAATCCAATGCTACTTGAAGCAAACATCTGTTGCATTGTCAGGGTGTCGAAGTCGTCATTATGTTGACAACACAACAGTAAAGGTTTGGCACCATTGAAAACTGTCAAAAGATGGGCGATTCTTAGTCTGTGATAATTGTATTAATTTTGAATTACGTCTTCAGTTTATTTTTTTTTTGTTATAATTGATGTATATTTACATTTATTTATCTATTTATTTGAAATTAACATACTATACATGTATGTGTATTGCATTATTTTTGTATTACAATCATATTTGCTCTCCGTGCAATTTTCCAATACAAATGGAGTATAGTTGACATCATATTGCAAATGAGTGCTGTTTTCTGTCATTGGCTTTAAGTTATGAAAAAGCGTTTGTGATACTTATTGTTTCCATTTAACTTCGCAGAAGTGATGCTCATTATTACAGAGACGGCATCCATATTGAATATCGCAACTGGATAAGGGAAGAAGATTTCAGTCGAAAGTGATGCATAAGATATATGTGGATACCTGTTAGCAGAGGAGCACTTCTATATATACATGTACATTATACATTTCAATAAACTATATACACGTAAATTGCGCGCGTGATTATTTCTAGCCTATTTATCGTTATACAGTATTATATTTTTATATATATATTTATTTTTTTTACTATATTTAACCTATATTTTGCGATTACCCAAATTTCACGCTGTCTCTGTTTCATAATTACATACATATGTACATCATCAACATTTTTAATTAAGGCACTTAAACCTTGATCGCATTTAAAGCACATTATTGAAAAGCTTCCGTAAAGATTTTTTCTACAGCTTTCATTCGAACATGTACAACCCAAATAGTCCTTCGTGAAACAGAACATCAAAGTTAGATAGACGTTTGGTAATGTACACGCCCCTATATTGTTGATGGATATAAACAAATCTCCACTTAAAAAATAATTTCACACCTTCTTGCTAATGATATCTTACCTGGTGTAGGGCCGTTCTGAAGTGTGATCAAAGGCTGCTCCACTGCACATGTTGGTCTGAGCCATTACCACACCATATGATTCCCATCTGGTCGTCAGCGACAGTAGCCTAGTTCTGCGCGTGCTTTGCGTGTGTATCTAGATCATAGCAGATCGTCAAAACGTCTTTAGGTTTATCCGGGTTTGTTCTGAGACATTGGTCGAGTTTTATGGCTTAATTAGAAATGGGAGCCTCTAAATACTTGTAACGCTCCAGAGATTATGATATATACTCCTTTCCATTTCACACACAAACGACTGTTTTCATTTAGCTTTCGGAATTGACAGCAGGTCAAAATTTATATTAAGTGTTCTCCAGCTGTCGACATCCTATTTTTCTTAGTAGAATGTTTTAGGAATCTTCATTCAGTCGACTAATAGACTCTATTTATTTAGCTCCACTAGATATATTCGGATTTATACTAATAACCAGAGCTGTTTGCCATCTCAGAAATGTTTACATTTGCCGAGTTCGGTGCTGTGTGTGGATACATAGACTAACGCTCTTGATTCCGGAGAATCCATTCCGTTCTCCCCACCTCAGTAAACACAATTAGACATTTTTCGCGGTATCCGGTGTTTGCCAATGAAATGAATTCGTTCGTTTACTCGAGATGTATGTTTCTAATTGAAATTAATTCCTTTGGCTTTGGTGATGCCAAGTGAAACTGACATTTCTTTAGCGGAGATCGCCTGCCTGATACCATGCATCATTACATAGCATATTGTAGCTGTATTTATATTTTGATTGAAATACCAATTATTTATCGTGGCATTCCTCTATATTCATTTAACATATTCACACGTTTACTCTCTTATAATTTCGAGGAGTTCACGTTGAGTTCGAGAATTCACAGGCGTGTCGCCGACCACTTCGGTACGCTATACATCGTAGTCAGCTGTTCCCACTAGGTGGGTTTAACGGGATGGGGGAGGTTTAAATGCCGAATCAGGACACTTAATCACGCCTGTATCACAAGCATTATTACACCCTGTGCATTAATATTCGCAACCTGCCAAGTTTTGTGTACACACGTGTATTAAAAATAAATGCAAACTGTCATGACCAAGTGACATAATATCTGAATCTCTTTGTGTTTTGAATTAATCTAATACAGTCTTAAATAAAAGCATTCATTTATAAGAGGTGTATTTAGATTACGACTGGGTGTTTTTTGTTCATTAATTGGGTAAACATAATTAAATTAGGAATGCATTTGTTGATATTTTTTCTTAATGGAGTCAACATTATCCTTCTGTTTTCCACTTATGAATTAGTCCTTCTCTTCTGGTGTTATAAAAATAATAATTCGGTTCAGTTAAAGCGTTGTCAAGTTGGATTGAAGTACATACACTTAATGATAACAATAATGTTAAACTCTCCATTTTCCTTGTAGCTTTATTTATCTCTGTTGAACTATCCTATTTCCTTGTACCTTTATTTATCTCTGTTGAACTATCCTATTTATACTTGTTCCATTGCAGTATATGACTCTCCAACATTTTGTCGTCTGCAGGATAACTAAACTTCTAAGTGGACGTTAAACCTCTTTAACAAAAACAAAAACAAAAAAAACACCGACATCAATGTTTACGTACACAAGGAACTTTTGTCTAATTGGTACTATTGTACTGCGCTCGTACCCTGGTTCGTTTGTCTAGAACTCTCTTGTGTCGTCACAGTCTTTTTCCTGTTTGGTCCGAATTGTTGTGGTGACAAGCATCATTATTAAATCGGAGTAGCGACTCGTCTGATCGCATGCAGAGATAGAGATGGCGCAAGGTGTTTGTTAAGGTCCGCGGGGAAGTTCCTCCCTGACAGTGACCGATAGGGCCAACACAAAGTGATAGAGGGGCAAACACGACCCCGTGACTGGTCTGCGGTGTGTACGTGTTTAATTACTTTATGATAGATGGTGGTAGACAGATTACATAGAAACGGGAAAAAATCATTATTGTTGGTACTGTTGAACAGAATTGTAATTATGTTTATCTAAAATCAAATAAAAAAGTTCATATGTTGATAACCGAAATATGTTTAATAACAGCTGTACTATCACTTATGTCATAAGTTTATTTGAACTTTTATTGGCATTGTCGCTTTATTGCAAATATTTACATATATACAAACACATCTGTTTAAAAGAACACTGCCTTTTTGTAACGAAATCTGAATTCACACAGTGTCTCGGTCAAAAGAAGACCCTTACTTCTAGTATGCTGAACTGTGTTACTGTTGGTGTGAAGTTGCGCGCGAAACTATACAATCAACAATATTTTGTTTCATATTGTCAGCAGATGTTTGCCATTATACGTTGAAATATCAATATATTGAAGTTTCAATAACATTCCACCCTTTTTACGTTAAAACACTAAAAGGTGAAAACCTTAGTAGTACACATATAACATGTCTGGTTTACTCGGCTAAATTTACAGGAATACTTAAAATATACCATGGTTATCATCCTTGTTCATACCTCATCGAATGCTTAAAGCTGATTGGTTGGCAATGAGTATGTTATGCTTAGATAGGTATTGATAATGAAATTAATTACAAGACAATGCTACGGATAGCTGAATGTTAGCAAGGCATTTGTTGTACTACTTTTTGCGTTGATTAGCGCTATATGTGCATTGTAAAAGCAAAACAAATAAACACAACTATTTCTATGATGTTTGGTCGGTTGACAAAGCGACATGATGGCTGATTGGTTAGCAATACTGTAATGATCATTAGTGTATAATATAACACGCCAAACGAACGTATATGTATGGTCGATGATGAAATTAAACTTCTTCTTCCTTGTGATATTAACTCTGTGCAAATTGAATGACGTCATAATTGAAAGTCAAGAAAATAGCCAATCAATGTGAGGGAGATTGAATGCATTGTAACCTATTATATTTAAGGTTTGAAATGCATCATTTTTACATTTATGAGGGTATGCAACACAGTTCCACTCAATCAAATTCCATAATGCACGGGGGGGGGGCATTACTTCACACTTGCTTTTATTAAATCATGCAATCATTTTCAGTTGGTACTGTTATCTAGAGGCACTGCAGCACAAATGTAAATACATGAAGTTAATAGCAACTTTTAATGGACGATCTTTGGCTATTCAGAGGTAATTACTCACACAACCTCAATGGGGGATGATATCTTATAAAAGCGTTTTGACGACTTGAAAGACAGAGCTGCAATGATGTTTCCACGGAAGCCAATGCCAAGAGCACAACTAAGCATCACCTCAGGAATGTACGTTGTCGCTCTCTCCTAGTGTAATCGACCGAGGAAATTTGAAGCAATGAGGTGTATTTAGATTGTCTTGTGGGTATAAAACAATGAGATAGAAAGGTATTCCTACTTCCAATATAGTATTAGTATGTATACTTATGAAAATGTTACAGTAACAGATTCATAAATGGAAAAAACGATCCATTTGTTCACACTCATTTAGTCATTATCTCTGAGTTATATGAGAATGCTTTGATAATAAAGTGTTTCACATATATAGGGGTAATATCCGGGTAATACGCCGGAAAACTGCAATCTAAATGTAAATGTGGGTTGATCGTTAGGTCATAAACCCAAAGAACCACTGAGAGTTGGGGAGAAAGAAGAGGTTTGCTGACATGTACAGGGATGGACGTTAGATAATACTGTGTATCATTGTAACGGCAAGGGACAATCGCTAGTGAACAGGTCATCGTTGGTTCGAGTTTCCGTCTAGTGTTTAAATGCTGCATGTTCAAATACCGGTCAGTCAGTTGTGTTTTCCACTTTAATTCTAATTCTTTGTCATAATATTCTCTTGATAAATGATGGGGAGCTGTGTTTGGTTTTATTTGTTGACTAAAACTTGAATGTTGGCTTTTGTTGTTTCACCTCCCACAGTGGGACTTCACTAAAGATGCAGAGAGCAACACTTTACTCGTCAGAGTAACAGTAATCTTAAGAAAAGAAACTATGTCACATTCCTCCCCCACCCTTGCTAACCGCTCCAAAGGAGTGACAAACGCGGTTTGCCGTATTGGGGTTATATACATGTAATTAACACGTTCTAACACACATCCGGGGCCTGGGGGCCGGGGAAACGCTACCTTACACCACCGGCATCATGGCAGGTGTAAATCATCAACGCACATTATACCGCGTAGTATCGCGATTGACGGTTACTCCAATGTCAATTAGCTCGCTTATGTTCTTTTGACTGCGCAATCAACGAACATCTCTATACAAATTAAGCGTGGGAATGGCCTCTTAATAAAACACGAAAACCGCTAACTCGCCCCAAAGACCAGCCGTTCATCTTAATGTACGAGGTAGTTTTACAACCTCCAACTACTATTAAACGCCTTTTATGACACCTTCACGTCATTCTACAATAGAAGGATGTAAAGTGAAAGAATGGGAATTCCCCGAAGATAACGAGGCAATTGACTCGTAACAATAGCTACACTACAAGTCCTGCTAATCTTAAATACAGAAATCAATGATAAAACTCCCAAGTGGCCATTCGGAACCCTAAGAGACTGTTCGGAACTGACTGACGAACCGTTTCCAAAATCTTTGAAGCAAATGTGTCAATTGTATTGGGCGATTATTGGGTATATAAACCGGTACCAAGAATTCATATCCAACAGCGGAATCGATTCAGCTTTGATACTTCGTAATACCGAACGGCTTTCTTAACTGTTAGGGGTACTTAAACATCTAAACACATTATTTGTATTGACCGCAAAATTGTTAAGAGAGTATTAAGCGTCTCTCATTTTCGTCGGTCTGTTTCTGCATCCAAGTGACTTATTTGTAAGACTTTGATGTAAGCTCCACTTGTTACTTTAAAGCTTTAAAAGTCCAGCATTATTCAACGTGCTAATGTAAATACATATTGAGAAGTATTCACTTAGATATACCAAATGTAGGTCACTATGATCTAATTTTTAGTTTTACGGCCTTTGATATCACATTTCGTCTAAGGCGGATCGGGGATATATGTTTGTTTAACAAATATATATCCCCGATCAGCCTTAGACGAAATGTGATATCAAAGGCCGTAAAACTAAAAATCCGACGTCCTGATTTCGTTATGATATTGTCCAAGTTGACAGAATACAAGTTAAATAGTCCTGGATGATGATGGAATATTTAATGTCGTTTTAATTGAATAGCAAAACAATGTTTAACATTGTCATAAAGCTTTGCGTATAATGTATAACATTGTCAATTTTAAATTGCAAAAGCCCTATCAGTGTTCCTCTTTTTACGAATGAAATAATTTCTGAAGCCATGACGGAAACACCGGAGCACATATCACCGTCGGATAAATGTTCCGCACAAGACAAAGGCCACGTGGCTCACGGACAACATGGAGCTTTAAATCACTTAGGCAACTTAATTTGGTCCGTGTAATTACGTGACGCAGTATTTTTAAAGATGTAACCAAGTTAGCCTCTTCATTCGGAACTGAAGAAGAAATTATTCATATCAATGGTTAATGTAATAGACGGCCATGCTAATGATGGAACGTTTCTTCGGAAAATGGGATGGGAGAATCAAAGGCGATGGAATTAGAAATTAGAGGGGAAGGAGAAGGGTTGACGGAGAATGGCAGTTGGGGGTGGGAGGAGAGAGAGAGAGTGGTAAAGGAGAGATAAATGGGAAGGAAATATGAAGGGCTGAAGGAAAGGTGAGAGAGACCAGAGCGCGATTTCTTCAACGCATTTATTGGATTTTTATCTTGTTATGGTTTTTGGCATCTGTAGAATATTTTTAAAATATAGTAATTTTACCAAAAACCATTGCATCTGTGGAAAAAAGCATATTTGATATTCATGAAAATGTCCAAATAAATAAATAATGAATAATCAGATATTGTGAATCAAGAATGTACATCATCATTTCCAAATAAAAGAATGCGTGTGCATGTGTCACTAATACATAAATATACAAAGGTAAATAGAAGATGCCTTTTGATTTGTCAATTTTTTTCAATGTTTCAGTTAACACACTTTTTCTTTCACTTCCGTGTTTCTTTGTGTCCCGTCAACCGTCGCCATATTACCACATATACATATACACTTGTTTGTCTGTTTGTGGCGATGACGTGATCATTCATGATAAAATAAACGTGTATGTAACTCCGGCATTCACATGAAATGTAGAAACTTTCAGTAAGGTTGCGTTTCACGACAACTTTAAGGACTCGCACAACTAAACAGCCATTCAGCAAGTGTGGCATACGATTGTACTCCCTACCTAAAATTGTTCCGGTTAAATACAGTTTCTCTGAGTAATTAAAATATGCAATTGTTGACACATTTTACATTGAATGAAATCTACAAATATTGAAAATTGAATAGTTTTAAATAGGTGATGGCAGATGTATATGGGGTCAAATGTCAGGGGGTGTTCCCGTACCACTAAACCTAGTTGGCTTGTAAACTTCCAGTTGTCAAAAGCAGACACCTGTAGCGCTCTTATATGCCACTAAACCCGCCAAAACATGCCTTTTGAAGCCTTTGTCAGGTTTGTATTTATGAATCCAGACAGTTATCACAAGTGTTGAACTTCAAATATTAACGCTATTAGTGCAAAAGCATAGTAATAACATCTAGTACATTAGAATAATATAGAGTTTCACTGAAAGCCAGAGTGATTTCCAATGTGTACTTTGTGTGATAATTGGTACAAAAATCAATATCATGGACTTGACCCATATCAAATGACCATACAAACATGACTTTGTGTTTGACCATCAGGACAGACGTCTTTGACTGGTTTATGTTTAACACAATGTTCGATCGGCCATGTTGTTTTACAGGCGCATTCGATAAGGACCATTACGACAGGAGAGTAGCTTTAAAGATGCAAATTGCCTTAAGTTGTATCATACGGTATCACTATGTAATCTAATTGAGAAAGAGTTACTCCCCTCGGACGGTTATGTTAATATCATTAACGAGCATAATTTACCGCTTTAAGGAAATAAGTGGCATTTTTGACCTCGTGTATCAAGTATTCTTGGAATTTCCCTTGTGTTTTTCTTACAAATTGCTCACAACCCTGAACGAGACTAAATAGAAAAAAAAACCTGGGGATTGTTTTACTAATTCCTAGCAGGGAAAAAGAATGAAATACAAAACTTTATTTTTTTAAATATAGCCAAAAATGTTACGAAAATCACAAGCCAGTACATTTTACATTACGTATCAGATGAAGTAAGATTAAAATACCACATTTGGAAATGTCTACCCCTGATTATAAAAATCATGACGTCACCATGGTGTACAAGGCTAATTGGGCCACTAGATAGCCCCTTTCTAGTACACCACTGCACCGAAGTGTCAACATTGACATAGGAGAATATCACCTTACTCGCTCATAGACAAACCGAACCCATAAATGAAGGTAGCAGGTCAAGCTGGGTCTCTTAGATATCCCCTAATAGGTGGAAAAGTGGAAATTCTTGAAAAGGGGTTTCGTTCATTCATTTATTCATTTAGTTAATTCGATTCATTTTAATTCATCTATTTATTCATTCACTCATTCATATCACCATTTTGACGGCACAGAGGGAAATTCTTGAAAAAGCAGTAACAAAAACACTGAGCCTGCAAGGAGTTGCATTCTTTCATTTAGACGGAAAAGAGAGAAAATCTTGATAAAGCGGCCAAAAGACACGAGCCTGGAAGGAGGTTCATGCATTCAAACATATATGTAATGAAGAAAAGGAATCAAAAGGATTAATGGTGTTATCAGGTGAATGTACATTACTACCCTTATTGTCTATTGAGCTGGAGGCGGCGACTGTGAACGGCTTTTGTTTCTAATTTAGATCGGTCAACCATTGTACATACATGTAACAAGGCAATTAGGTGATATCTCTGATTGACGTAGAGCGGGATTTAGTTGCACCAAATCGCATTTCAGTTACATTTTTAGTCGTTACTATAACTAATAGTTGTTATGATAAAAAATAAAATGTGTATGCTGTATTGTCCAAAACCATAATACACACAGTACACGCTTAAAATAGTTTTCAACAGACGATTTTAACATAAACGTTTCATAGCATGATACAAACACATTTAAAAACCGTATTAATTTCACACTATCAAAATCTAGAAAGCTAGAAAGTTAAATATACAGTACAAATAATGTATATGTGTTTCGTTTTTATCTGAGCTAGCTTGTGTCTGCTTTTAGAATTGAACGACGATGGAGCGGTGAGTTGTTAACGATGAGCCTGACATGTGACCATTTGTCAAGACTACATGCATGGCGTGATATTATTGGACCCTGCATCTACATCCAACGAAGTGACAGTACGTCTCAGCTAAAAACTAATGGAGTACATTTGGAAATGACAAAGACTGTTAGGGGTTAATTAAAACAGTTTGTTGTCATAAGTACAAACAACAAAGGGAGATGTCACAAGTACGTATACCTTATGGACGTCCTTTGTCCTACGTGAAACAACACGATCTACAACGAGAGATGGCTAAGTGTAAAATACCGTTAAATACAATTGAAAAGGTGAAAACAGAGAGGTTTAGAATCCATAGAATCTTCCCCTACCTTGAGGGTGTGACAGAGAAATTTCCAACCCGAGGGGGATGTTTTTGGTTGTCTAACCCGAGGCTCTGTTGAAGGGTGGGAGGAATAATAGTCAATTTCGTGATTACAGGTACAAAGAAATGTCGTTTACCTGTTTTTCAAATTAAAAATGCACTTAACCTTGGGTTTTCATACTATAAATACTGTTTGATCTGCCTGGAAAATTGATATTTTCGTGCGACAGACTTTCCAGATAAAAAAAATAAATTGTTGTAGTAATGTTCTACATATAAAACATAAAACACAAATGAATCGCTAAATAAAAGAGGATCACTGTCTCGTTATCTTTGATAAGAAAAGTATGTAGGAGCTGTTTGGTCAGCATTGTTAGTGTACGCTGTGACAGAAAAGTCGATATACATACCACGTTAATTATCTACCGTAATCGGGTATTGATTTTTCATTGGCTGATGATCGAGCAAACATTACATTGAATAGGCGATAACCAGTCTAATAAAGAAGGTGACACTGATGTAATAAATACAAATGTGGTCCCGACACAACGATTCATCATCACCGCGTGTTCTAACGCGAACAATCAATTCAGCGCAGCAGTGCACAATCACTCGATCACGGCCGGCTTTTCTGTTTGTGTGTTGACGTTATTTTATCATTTTTTTTATATTTCCAATATAGTCCAAATAACCTATTACACCATAAATAGGTGAATTAACCTTTATGTAAGCGTAACTTTCGGGGTATAAGTCACCGAAAATGGGCGTACCAAATTTTCCGATTCTATCGCCAATACCACGGAATTAGATCTAAGTCCATGCCAATACTAATTATCTGACAATCTGTTCCAATCGCAACTTCTCGGCCGATTCCGGCTAGGCGCGGTATGATTCCGCGTCTTTCCGGAATTGGCCGAGAAGTTGAGATTGAATCTGTTTAGCACAGCATAGCAGTGCGCAGTCGCATTGCTAGGGTTTAGTTTTCTATTGTAATTTTGTATATTTCTCTTCCTGAAGACACATTTGAACTCTTCCAATCCAATGGTTGGAAAGTTCATTATGAATTTTCAGGGGTGAATGAGTTACACAAATATGTAATACCACACTGAATATTATATTAAAAATTTCTTATGGTAAACATTTATATTGCATTTTAATTCTATTTAACTCTTTATTCCAATACCAATTATACCGTATTACATAGTACATGTTTTATTGATATGAATTGTGTATGATAAAAGACATTTGTATAGTATAAACATCATTGAAATATATGCAGCTGTCTTGTACATGTCTTCAGAACCACTACAAAAGTCAAGCACAAACAAAAACAATCAACAACAAAAAACACGAAATATTTGTCTGTTGTATGTTTTTGTCCTTACTGTGTAATGCTCTTGCTGGGTTTTTTACCTATCGAATGGCCTTTATGTCATCTGTCAAGTGTATACTTTTTGCTTTTGTATTTGTCGATACATTGCTAAGCCCCATACGTGTTTTATACTGCTATGCCCCTTTTGTGGGTTTTTTCTGACAAAGTGCCATGCTCTGTGTGTGTTTTGTAGATACTAAGGTATGTATTGACAGAATATCCATGTGTGACTCCGTGTTGTGTATTGATATTGGAGTTTGGTTTGTTGTAGATACTATGGAGGTTAGATGCTAGAGGTAAGCAATTTGTTCCGTTAAATTCTGATAAAAAATACTCTTTTTTTAAATTTCACTGAACACACATGCAGACATATCGGACATAATTGACATGATCTATACACACCATGAGCTCTCAATTACATCTCACGCGCAAGAAGAAAATATATCTCGTACATCATGCACCTGTGATTATCTTGGATTTCATAACTTAATCCTTAAATCGTTTCAAAAACCCTACCGCAGCGCTTACACCAGCTTCATTGTAAAGTAAAGCAGATGAGATGTTTTCCTTTGCAGCTTAGGTACTGAGGCTGGATTAAAAGTGACATCGGGACATACAGTACATACATGTGTCTACAAAATTTGTTTACTGTGTAAAGTTCCTCGGAAGATATCATATAACTCATCATCACCGAGGATATCGTGTCTACATCGTATTTGTATATTATAGTAAATTCCTTATCAAGATATTAATCGATAAATTAGTTTTATTGATACACAAATCCACTTTCGTGGTGATATTCATATTGTATTTATTTATAATTTTTTTTTTTATAAAGAATAACAATTCAAAAAAAACAAATTGAACTACAATTGGCATACTTTGTTTTGGTTTTATTTGGTTAAACGTCCTGTGATAGCGCGGATCTGATACCTACTTCAGAGTGCTACCTCACTGAAATGCCGTATGAAAGAGGTACTGATATCAACATTAACACCAGTGTGAGAATCCGAGATACATCGAGTACAAGATGCATAAAAACACAGTTTTTAGATACTTTAACTGGGCCAGCGATAAGTAGATATCGCAAAGATATTATTTAATCTAACAAATAGCACACGGAATTAGTTAGTTCGTTCGAGATAAGATTTGAAGCGTACAATAATGTAATGGCATTGAAGTTCAACACTAGTGACAACTGTCTAGATTCACAGATACCTACATGACGAAGGCTTCAAACGGCATTGTTTGGTGAGTGTAGTGTCATATAAGAGCGCTACATGAATCTTCTTTTGACAATCGGAAGATTACAAGCCCAATCGGTGAAGTGGGACGTTTGACCCGATATCAATCCGCCATCACATTTTAAAATCTACTAAAATCATACATTTTTCAAAAGTTCAATATCTGTAGATTTCATTCATTGTAAAATATGTCAACAATTACCTATTCAAATTACTCTGAGGCACTGTATTAAACCGGAACAAATTTTAGCTAGGGATTACAATCTTATGAAACACTAACTGTTTGGCCGATTCAGTTGTGTGAGTCCTAAAGCTGAATAGAACCTAAACAATTTCCACACCGCAATCAGCTTAATGGGTTACAACGCGAACATTTCCACTCTCGAAAATTTGGACTTTCACAGTATACATAACGAATATCATGACCGATAGTGCAACTGATCAACTCCCTGCTTTATGATCAACAGGTCCGGGGGTCGAATCCCGCGATGAAGCTGGTTTTTTTTGTTGTAAAAGGAAAAGCATAAGTTTGTACACTAAGACTATTTGCTATTTGTAGGAAACTAGCAAAGAACCTTAAATCAGAAAATGTCGAACAAACTAGAATTTTTCTCCGTCGGAACTACATAGATATGTGACTCTCTGCCTGATTTCAAGTACAATGTATTTAATGACTTTAAAACAAACACAAAAACTAAAAAAGCATACAGAAATAAAATAAGCGGAAATACAATTCTTATTTAAAATAATCAACGTATTTGAGTGTATTATGGGTGAGAAAATGTTGGAAGCTTTTGGTCGCATGCCTATATGTGCATGAAACCTTTTCTGTTGGAGTTTCGCTTTCAGGATAGCCGCCGTGGCCTCTGATTGCCTGAAAGGTGATACACAATTCTTCTAGGGAAAAACAAGGAGAATTACAATGACATTGTATAGGAGTATTGATGGACATGCGTAGATTCCCTAGACACCTTTGTTTGGTCGCTGCATATCCAAGATTGCCGCCAGATCCTCTGATTCGTCGAAATTTCGATTTTTACCCATTTTTATCATTTTGGTATGTAAGTGTATTATTTTGTTAGAAACAGTAAAGTAACTTCAATTGCCATCTTTTGCAACCAATATGGCCGCCGCGGCCTCTGATTGGTCAACATTTAAATGTTATCAGTTTACAATAAAATTTGGTACGCCAGTGTGTTTTATCATCTATATCATTACTGTGGGGTCTTTTGATATATTTATGGAACGGCCAACGTTATAGTTAGACTTTTTTGTATATCCAATCCTACACACATACAAACTGTGATGTTATGCTTTCACTGAATCTACACGGTCATTTAGCTATGGGACGGACACTTTCTATTAGTGATGTTTTTGATAATTAAATCAAATTATGTTTTAACTTATTACTTAATCATACTTGAAAATACATACATAAATCATCATCATCATCATCAGCAGCAGCAGCAGCATCATCATCATCATCAGCATCAGCATCATCATCAATTTAAACCTAATATCATGATAATCATCTTCTTCATTGTCATTATCTAAATGATCTTTTGAATCATCATCATCACGTCTACACTTCCATATTAGGTAGGGATGCTACAGGTGTTTTTACTCTGCGACTCCTTTTCGTCTCAAATATTTTCTTTTCTTCCCCATTTGTCCCTCTGTTCTGCTTGTATTTTCTCTCTTTTGTCTTTAACGCATTCTAACTTCTCCTTCGTTGATATCCTGCTTGTAATTTTCGTCCTTGAAACTCTAGCCAATTTCACCTCGATTCTTCTCCTGGTTTCTTCTGCTTTTAATTCATTGTCGATCCTTGCTCTCTCTAATCGGTCATTCACCTTGATCTTATTCGTTTTGCCATCTTTTTTTGTGGTGAAATTTTCCTCACTTCTCTTCCATTCGTTCACGTTTTTCTTTCTCTATTGTTTCTCTTTTAGCTTTAGTTGCAGCTAGTTCCCGTTTGTGTTCCGATAAACGTGCCATTCCATTTACTTCTTAATACCTCGTGCTTTATGAATTCCGCGTTTGATTCTCTTTTCTCGGGAGGAATCTTGTTGAGAACACCTCTGGTGGTGAGCGGTTTGTTTGTTTGTTTGTTTGATTTTGTTTAACGTCCTATTAACAGCTAAGGTCATTTAAGGACGGCCTCCCCTGGGTGCAAGATGCATGCGTGTAGTGTATGTGTGTGTATTTTGGGAGGCTGCGATATGTGGTGAGCGGGGGTAGGGTTCTCGGTCTTACCGATTGATTGATTGATTGATAGGTTTTACGTCCGCTTAATTACCGGAACTGTTTTTGTATATATAGTACCCCGTGAATATTCTGGCACTCCGGGTAATTTATAATAGCTGTCATCTGAGGTTGATACGCCTGGAATCTTCACATTCATGTCGACGGTGAAGGCCACACCTCCTAAACCCTTATTAGGGAGTAGCCCCTCCTCCTGGAGCTGCGTTAGCACGTTTAGCATGAGTGTGCCTTAATTGACGGGAACTTAAATGGGGTTTCCGATGTGAATTGTTTTAACCTGTGTTTGGAAATAAAATAAAAAGCAAAAACAAATACTTTAGAACAAAATGCATTTATCAGCTATAGCAAGAAAGAAATATTAATTCTGTTAACGTTTCCGGTCTAATTAGGTTTGGTCATTTTTAAGAAGACAGTATATACGTACCCTTGGTAATTGACATTTCGACGTATTGGTTTCTGGGCAACGAGACTTAAAATTAGCACTGACGAAACCCACTTGAAGAGTGAAATGAAATTGTCCAGCGGTAACTAATACTAGGCTGAAGCGTCTCTTAATCTTTTGATAATGTCTACATTACCTTATTCCTTCTGTGATTCCGTCCAAACAGCACCCTCAATCGGCCTCTCTTTTGGGTTTTTTCAATTCAAATCGTCTTTGTTTAAGCGCATCTCATTATCTCTGGAAAATCGAAGTAATAGACAACATCCGCAAAATGGAAGAGGAGCGCATAGAAACAGGATAGTATGACGTCATAATAAAGATGAGCCCTTGACTTAATAATACATGTAATTAAGGTTAGCCATCATACAACTGACTGCTATTTATTTACATGTATATGTACAAGACGGCAAAATAAAACCTTACTTAAGTATTCCAAATAAATGAAATATTTGATTATATTATGAGACAGAGAAAAAGAGCACGAGGGAGGGAGAGAGCGAGGGGGGGGGGGGGGGGGGGAGATGAATGTCTTCATACACAACCTTGTGAATGTTGTAGCCATCATATCACGTAGCTGTATTTACTGGTTTGCAATGTTTTGGTCAGGCTGACTTGAGTCGGATCATTCCTCTCTATATCATTAAGGGTAAAAACTTATGTACAGTAGTAATTTTAAAGTCTAATGTTTGTTATACAGTTGGTAGAACGTTCGTCAAAACTGTTTTTCGTTCTGCAATCACTATCGAAATATTCAGCTAGTTATTTAGTCAGATTTAGAGTTGTCTTTGAAAGTGTCTCGATCATGACAAAATGAAGTCTTAAGATATTGTATCAGACTTATTCCTAGCGTGTTTATACTTTATTTTGTTAGATACCTGATACCTGTTTTCACAGGTATTTTTTTCGACTGAACCTTTTTTAAGCTGATTCCGAACATTTTTATTGATATAAGGTTAACGAATACTACAATTTGTAACTACATGTAATACGTATTTTAGTATCGAAGGTATACTTATTACATTTAACTACATCATAATGAAAAGCATATTTAAGATAGTGACAGATGTCATTATCATATATGTGTCGGTTGATCAAGCCAAGAAACGTTTTAATTTGTAGTGCTAGTATTGTTATGGCCTTGGCAACACCTGTTTGTTACATGCTCGGTGATTTTGTAATTTTGAGTGACTCTGTTCAATAAATTAAAAAAAGTTGGTGTTTTTTAAATGACAATATTTAAGTTACTTATCTGTCATATCACAATAACTTTTTCAGACGTTCTGAAACCGCAAAAAGGAGGAAAATCGAAATATTGAATAAATTCAACACACTTAAGCATTGCTCACAAAGCCACCACGGAGTCTCAGCATATCAACTTTTTTTAAAGCCCCCTCCCCTTCTTAAGATGGCTAAATGACAATAATTGCATATACATCATTTATAATCAAGGTACGCGCCTTGTATAATAGCGCAATGAACAGCTATTTCATTCAGATTGCCACTAAGGTATACTACTTCCGTGGTAACGGACGCTTTCACGAGTTGTGTCCCTTGACACAAATAACACGGATCACCTCCACATTAATCGAATACAGATATTTTGTTCATGTCAAAATGTTCCTCAGCGAGAGGTTAGGGGAAGTGAGGATGTGTTTTTCAGTTTCGAGAAGACATGATCCACTGAAAGATTAATTTCCTTAGGTTGTATAGTAAAGATTAAACATATTTTAATTTGTAAAACCTTTAAGCGGCCGACGAATAAACGACAGTCTGTCATTTGAATTGGTCAGTAAGAATTACGTTTAACCAAGTGTTGGTTTAAACTTTGTTTTATTCAAATTTTGTTCGACAATGCATCAATATACAAATGGTACATTTTATAGAACAGAAAAGGAAACAAAAACAAATGTCGTGACACTTATGTAAATGTGTTACCTGCTTAATACTCATCTTTTCAGCACTAGCTACAGGAATGAAGTAATATGTACAACAGAACAAATACGGAAGTAAGGGAG